>NC_080781.1:99129641-99432672 GCF_020826845.1 Diceros bicornis minor | reverse complement strand
AGTAATGGCAGTCTTGTGGAGGACTGAGTCCTTAAACCTGTAGAGTCTGATGCTAAGTCTGGGTATTCAGTGTCAGAACTGAATCGAAATTCAGCTAATTGGGGTGGAAACAGAACAAGAACTCAATGAACTCAACTGGTAGGTTTAATAGCAGATTGGACATAGTGAAAGAGTAAATAGAGAAACAGGTCAATAGAAAATGTCCAAACTGAAGCACAGAATCAAAAAAAAAAAAAAAAAAGAATGAAGTATGTATATGAATAAAAAAAGAATACAGTGTAAGAAACTTGTGGGTCACAGTCAGAAGTGCTAACATATATGAAATTGGAATCATAGAAAGAGAGGAAATAATGGGGCAGAAAGGCTATTTGAAGAGATAATGGTAGATAGTGTTCCAAAAGTAATGAAAGACATCAATCCACAGATTCAAGAGGCTTAGTAATCTCAAAGCAGTATAGAACAAATAAAACCACTCCTTGGTACATCATATTTAAACTGTTGAAAATCAAAGACAAAAATCTTAAGAGTACTTAGAGAAAAAGTATGCAATATCTTCAAAGGAGCATGTATAAGACATTTGCCTGACTTCTTAACAGAAACAATAAAAGCAATAAAACAGTAGAATCAGACTTTTAAAAAACTCTGCAACCAAGTGAAAATATCCTTTAGAAATAAAGGTGAAATAAAGATGTTTTTAGATAAACAAAAACAGAGAATATATCATCAGCAAGCTGCATTGAATTAAATGCTGAGAGGAATTCTTCAGTCATAAGGAAAATGATCCCAGAGAGAAGCATAGAAATACAGGTAGGAAAGAAGAGAACATAAAAAAATATGTGGATAAATATAAATGAATGCTAACTGTATAAGACAGACAATATTAATAATATATCATGGAATTTAAAATTTATGTAGAATTAAAATGAGAGACAAAAATAATGAAAATGGGGATATATGAAGTTGAAGTGTTCTAAGGTTCTAGCATTATAAGGAAAATGGTAAAATAATTTGTATTTAACAAGAATAAGTCAAGTGTTTAGGTTGTAATTTATAGAGTAACCACTAAAGAATATGTAACTATCAAAATAAAAGAGGGGAAATTGAATAATTAAAACTATTTGATTAAGCAAACAGTATGAAGATTGATATAAACCCAAATATATCATTCATTCCATTAAAAGTGAATGGAATAAATAAGTAAAAGACTAAGATTGTCACATTAGATTAAAAAAACTAACAACTGTTTGCTGCTTAAAAGTGACGACCTTAGGGCTGGCCCAGTGGCGTAGCAGTTAAGGGCACACACTCTGCTGCGGTGGCCCAGGGTTCGGACCCCAGGCGCGCACCAACGCACCGCTTGTCAAGCCATGCTGTGGCGGCATCCCATATAAAGTAGAGGAAGATGGGCACAGATGTTAGCCCAGGGACAATCTTCCTCAGCAAAAAGAGGAGGATTGGCAGATGTCAGCTCAGGGCTGATCTTCCTCACAAAAATAAAATAAAATAAATTTTTTTTTTAAAAAAAGTGACAACCTTAATTAAATATGAGGATGTAGAAAGGTTCAAAGTAAAATGGATAGAATATATATACCATGCAAGACCTAATCAAAAGAAAATTGGTACAGGTATATCAGTACTAGACAAAGTAGATTTTAAGGCAGAAAACATTGTGATAGATAAAGAAGAAAATTTCATAGTAACAAAAGGGGTCAATCTTTCAGGAAGATATCAGAATCCTAAATCTATATGTATTCAATAACAGTACTTCAACATATACAAAGCAAAAATCAACAGAACTGAAAGGAGAAATAAATCTTCAATCATAGTGGAAGATGTTAACACACCTGTCTCAATTAGCTGATGGCAAAAGCAGACAAAAAATCAGCAAGGATATAAAAGATATGATCAACACAGTTAACATACTTGGACCTAATTGACATATATAGAACACTGCACTCAACAATGACAGAATTCACATTATTTTCAGGTGCATATGAAGCATTTACCAAAACTAACCATATGTCCACCTAAAGGAAAGCCTTTCAATACATTTCAAAGGATGAAAATAATTCAGAATATTTTCTCTTTCCAGAGTGGAGATAAGCTGAGATATACAACTTCAAGTGACTGGAAATTAAACTATACACTTCCCAATAAGCCATGAGTCAAAGAAGAATCCTACTGAAAAATAAAAAATGTTTTTAACTAAGAATGAAGTAGGAGGTAGCTACAGCAGTGCTTATAGAGAAATGTATAGCATTATATGCATATATTAGAAAGGAAGGACCAAAAATCAATGATTTAAGTATCTAGCTCAAATAGCTAGAAAAAGAACAGCAAGACGGATCCAGAAAAAAAAAAACAGAAAACACAAATTATAAGCATCAGGAGTTGAAAAGAGGACATTACTACAGATTCTACAGAAATATAAGACAATAAAAAGACATCACAAACAATATTATACCAAAAATTTTACAGTTTAGAGGCAAATGTCAAATTCTTTGAAAAATAAAACTGAGAGAGGAAGAAATAGGAAATATGAATATTCTAAAATCTATTAGAAAAATTAAATCCATTAATCAAAACTTTCCCCAAAAGAAAACCTCAGATCCAGATGGTTTCACTGGACATTCATTCTCAACATTTAAGAAAGTAATAACACTCATTCTAGGAATGCTTGAGTGATTCAACATTCAAGAAATTAATCAATTTAATTACTACATGAAAATAAAATAAGTAAAATTCAATACATAAATAGATTTGGTATAAACATTTGGAAAAATTCAGCTCACATTCATGAGAAAAATTTAGCAAGCTAAGATTAGAAGGAAACTTCCTTAATCTGATAAAAATTATTCACCAAATTTCTCAATGGTGAAATCTGGAGAATTTTTCTTCTGAGATCAAAAATGAGACATAAAGCCAAACTTACAGAAACAGAAAGCAGAATGGTGGTTGCCAGGGGCTGAGGGGTGGAGGAAATGGGGAGATGTTGGTCAAAGGGTATAAACTTCCAGTTATAAGATGAATAAGTTCTGGGGATCTAATATACAGCATGGTGACTATAGTTAACAATACTGTATCATATACTTAGAAGTTGCTAAGAGAGTAAATCTTAAATGTTCTTGCTACAAGAAAAAAATAGTAGTTATGTGAGGTGACGGATGTGTTAACTAATCTTATTGTAGTAATCATTTTGCTATATGTACGTGTATCAATTCATCATGTTGTACATCTTTAACTTACACAAAGTTATATGTCAATTATATCTCAACAAAGCCGTGAAAAAAATTTTAAAAATTGTCCTTAGACCACTAAAAAAAAAAAAGAAATGAGACATAGATAGTCTCTACCACCAATTCCATTCAACATTGTGCTGGAGGTCCTAACCAGTATGGTAATGCAAGAAAAAGAAATAAAAAGCAAAATGTTTGAAAAGAAAGAAAGAAACTACAGGTATTTGCAGATTACATGATTTGCACAGAGAAAATCCAAAAAACCCCTACAAACTTAGAATTAATAAGTGAATTTATCAAGGTTGCTGGATACAAGCTCAGTATACATCCAAAAACTGCTGCCCTATTAAGCATAGCTACTATAAAAGAGTTTAAAAAAATCTTAAAATCTAAAATGATTCTGTACTCCTACTGTTTTATTAGTGTCTCAGTTTTCCTGCCACTTTGAAGAAAGCAAAACTGTTACTCATATACAATTCATAATGGATGAGGTTTATGTAGGAAAGATCCATGCTTAAACAACTGGTGAACAAATGTAAGCTATGGTATTTTAAATTAAAGTAAAATGCTTAATAAAAAAATAAAAATGTTTATTTTTCTTTTTAAATTCATTTTCAATTATTCCATGCTGAGCATGGCAGGGCAGATAAGAGGGCTTCTGTTATGGGTTGAATTGTGTCCCGTCAAATTCATATATTGAAGTCCTAACCCCCAGTACCTCAGAATGTAACCTTATTTGGATATAGAGTAACTGAAGATGTAATTAGTTAAGATGAGATCATACTGGAATAGGGTGGACCCCTAATCTGACTAATGTCCTTATGAAAAGGGGAATTTGGACACAGACAGAGAATGGGTTGATGTTTCTTTAAGCCAAGGAATACCAAAGATTACCAGCAAATCACCAGATGCTAGGGGGGAGGCATGGGGCAGATTCTTCCTCACAGCCCTCAAAAGAAACTTACCCTGCTGATACCTTGATCTTGGACTTCCAGCTTACAGAACTGTGAGACAATAAATTTCTGTTTTTTAAGCCACACAGCTTGTGGTACTTTATTATAGCAGCCCTAGAAAACTAACACAAATTTTGGTACCAGGAAGTGGGGTGCTGCTGTAACAAATAATTAAAAATGTGGTAGTGGCTTTGGAATTGGGTATTAAGTGGAGGCTGAAAGAGCTTTGAGGTGCATAATAGAAAAAGCCTATATTGCCTTGAAGAGAATGTTGGTAGAAATATAAATTTTAAAGGAGAATTTGTTGAGGGCTCAGAAAGAAAAAAAACAGAGCTGTAGAGAAAACTTCTGTTGTTTTAGAGAACACATCTATTGTCATGAACAGAATGTTGCTAGAAATAATGTACAAGGTGCTTCTGGTGAGGTCTCAGAAAGAAATGAGGAATGTGTTATTGGAAACTGGATGAAAGGTGATCCTTGTTATAAAGTGGCAGACCACTTGGCTGAATTGTGTTATGTTGGATGGAAACTGAAACTTGTATGCGATAAACGTTCATATTTAGCTGAAGAGATTTCTCAGCAAAGTGTTGAAGGCACAGACTGGTTTCTCCTTTCTGCTTATAGTAAAATACAAGAGGGGAGAGAGAAGTTGAAAAGGGAATTGTAAGAAAAAAGGGACCAGAACTTCAATACTTAGAAAATTCTCAGCCTATCTACACTGTAAAAAAGGAGAAAGCTTGCTCTGGAGAGAACACCAAGCATGTTGCTGAACAATCATTTGTCCAAGAGATTAGGCTTGTGACTTGTGGATCCAATAAACCATTTCAGTAGGCATGCTGCTAGCTTGGACTGAAAGGGACATGGGTGGGACAAAATGAAGGAAGTCTGTTGAACTTCTGGGATTCTATAGTCAGGAAATGAGCTGATAGAGATACCCAGCTGTGATCATGTGTTATCCTTCAAGAAAAGGGAAGAATGACCCTGAGGGTGAGGCCATTTCTTCAGTTCCAGAAGGCAGGGCCATCTCCTCAGTTCCAGAGTACAGGGCCACCACTCAGGGCCAATTGAGTGGGGCCGCCACTCTGGTGGTCGCAGAGGATACATTATCCTGCCAGAGAAGATAATTCTGGAGCCTTAAAATAAAATGGAATTGGCCCTGCTAGGTTTAGAACTTGCTTGTGGCCTATGATCCCTTTTTCCTTCCAATTTCTCCCTTTTGGAAGGGCAATGCCTATCTTATGTCAGTCCTACCATTGTACTTTGGACAGATAACATGTCTAGTTTCACAGGTTCACAGATGGAAAAGAATTTTTCCCTAGGATGAATCACCCTGCATCTCATCCATACATGATTTAGATGATATAGAGATGAGATTTTAGACTTAGAGTTGATGTTGGTATGCGTTAAGACTTTTGGGGATGTTGTGATGGGGTGAATGTATTTTGCATGTGAGAAGGACATGACTTTTTAGGGGTCAGAGGGCAGACTGTTATGGGGTGGATTATGTCCCCACCAAATACCAATATGACTACCAATATGTAACTAATTACATATTCAATGACCCTCAGAATGTGACCTTATTTGGAAATAGGTCACTGAAGATGTAATTGGTTAAGATGAGGTGATACTGGAGTAGATCAGTATTCCAGAGTGTATCCCTAATCCTGTATGCCTGGTGTCCTAATAAAAAGAGGAAATTTGGACATAGCCATGCACACAGGGAGAATGATACGTGAAGATGAAGGCAGAAATTGGGGCGATGTTTCTATAAGCCAAGGAATGCCAAAGACTGGCAGTAAACACCAGAAGCTAGGGAAGAGGCATGGAACAGATTATTTATCATAGCCCTCAGAAGGAACCCACCCTGCTGATACCTTGATCTTGGACTTCAGCAGCCCTAGGAAACTAATACAGCTTCTAGTAGAATTGCTCATTTTATAGGGTAGAAACAAACCAAAAAAATTAATATGCCACGTATATACTTAATACAAATGACTTACGGTTTGGCATATGGCCCTTGCAGAATTCTTTTTTTCTTGGCAGGACTCGAACTTGTATTTGTAGCTTGAAAACCCTGAGAACTCACAGGACCATCGTCTTGACGCTGTTTACCATCTCTTTCCTGACTCTGACTTTCTGGTCTAGCTGCCTGGGATGTTGAGGGTCGGTTAGCATTCTAAAACCAAACATTTAGAGAAAACATTTTAAACTAATTAACAATAATTATTTCTCTCTTAAAAGACTCTACTATTTTAGTTTACCCATTTTTAACAATCTTAAGAGTAGTGACAAAACTTTGCAATCATAACAGTGCTTTTATAAAGATGTTTTAACCTAATCCATCTGCTATTAAAATATTTTTAAAAGAAAGATAAACAAAAGTCCTTCTTATATTGCTATAACTGAAAAATTGGATTAGATGCTTATTTCCATATGAATAGTAATCCTAGAAATAATTTTTAAAAAGATAAACTCATGGAAAAATTAACTTATTTGTTTTGATTGTGCCTAGATTCCAGAAGTGGCCACTTCTACTAGAGCATTTATACTACAAGAGTCATTGCTACCTCTCAGAGACCCTGAGTATATACCTGCCATACCAGATATAGAGGTAAAAACTTCCTGTGGAAGTGTTCCTATAATTCTGGCCTGGCCAAAAGGTAGGAAAAGAATATAATCATATATACCACCTGGCTGAAAGCAAAAACAAGATACCAAGTTTTGAGGACCTTCAGCTCAGCCTGCTCCAAAACAAATGACAGAAAAATGAAACAAATAAACAAAAATGAATTTTTCTCTTAGGTTTACATAATTAAGAATCAATACACATGTGAGTTCTGAATAAAATGTACAAGGTACCAATTGTAATTATGATCACAGTGCTTCCAGAGATATACTATTAATTCTCTGGCACCATACCCGAAGTGTTTCTGATGCTGAGGCTCTTTCAGTTGGAACGCTATGGGGGATATACTTTATAGCAGTAATTATCCCCTGAATTGCAATGCGCTTCTGTTCCCTATACTGCAAGTCTTCAACCTCCTTCCTCACTTCACTTATGGCTGTCAGGAGCGACTCAACTGCAAAAGAGTAATTCCAAGGAAATTGTAAGTTTTGAAGAACTGAAATGATAAAAATAAGAATTAGATTCGCAATGTAATTTCACAACATGAAATTATAAACTTGCTACATAACTTAAATTTGTGAGACTTTTGGCATCCCCTTATGTAATTTTTGTAAAATAGGCAAAACACATTTATCAGTTAAATTGTGATACAGTCTTCCAGTCTGGAGTTCTAATTTGAAACAGAAATTTTACATATTGAATGTAATTTATATATCATATTTCAAACTATAAAGGGTTGCCTAGCCACTGCATAGAAACACACTTCTTAATATTTTCAACCATATACTACACATTCCTGACATTATGAAGTACAAGAGGATGCCAATATTTACATGATGATGGGTCAGTTTTCAAAGTTTCTCTTTTTTTCCAAAATCATGCAATTATCCCATAGTTTTTTTTAAAAAATAATATACTTATGTTAAAATTTTCAACTGTCATATCTTAATTCTTCTAAAATAAATTAACATTAGGCCTATCATCAGTATTATTATGCATCTAATTTATTTTGGTGTCGTTTTTATTTAAAGGTAGTGCTCAATTGTGTTATATCCAATATATATCATTCCACAAGAGTAGCATAATACAGTTGTCAGTAGCTTGATATCAAATTGTCTCCTTTGATATCTCTAGTCTCTCTATGTAATGTCATAGGAGTTGGGATCTACCAAGGTGAGAATTGATTTCAATGACATTAAATCAAGATATTATCTCCAGTTAGTCATCGTCTATGTTCTTTCTCCTAGTCTAACAAAATCAAAATATTAACCTTTAGGAGGGATGATGTAGTTTTAGGTCTTCATAAAGACAAAATTATTATCAGTGAGTGCTGGTACACTTTGGTTCACTCCCATAAAATAAAAGAATATAAAGATAACTGATACAGCATATACCATACATATAGCATATAAACATATCATAAAGGAATAGCAATTACATTAGTACCTTTAACAGAATTACTGTACTTCAAAAACGTCTCTGGCACTGGTGGATAGGGGTAATAGCCACCAATAACAGTATTCTTCAGTTCTCCAGAATCAGTCATTGTTTTAATCCACTGAATAAAGTTTTTTACCTTGGTATTGCTGGCATACGGCTGGCCTCTATGACCTGTTTGCAAGAAGGGTAAAGCACAAAAAAAATGAGAAATAAAAAAATAACTCACTATAAAAAACTGTATAGATTTTTTTTGTATAAAAACAGTTTAATATTAAAAGTCTCTTATGTCACCAAGAAAAGAAGTCATTTACTTATTCACTGTGTAGCAGATAATTATACTTAATATGCATACAAAAATTATCATAGTAAACAAATGCTAACTTAAGAAGGAAATCAGACATATTAGAGTTTAAGTGGACTAAACTGTAGCTGTCAACAGGATACTGAAAAGCCATAAGAAAAATAAAACTAATAATCCGGATTTTTCTAACTATCCAAATGGTTGGCGTCTTCTTAAAAAACTGATTTTTAAATCATGTATTAACCTGAAGGTATGACATCATGTATGAACTAAATTGTCTATGGATATAGCTCAGCTTTAAATTCATGTTCTTAACATACTTAAAAGTGCCATTTACATTTTATATTGTTAGTACATATTTACATCTAATATTATTAGTATTTACAAAATGAGGTATTGACAAAGCTGTGTGTTACATTCTTCCTAGGACTCTTCTTTTGACAAATATCCTAATTACCAACATGGTAGCATTCTAGTAAACAGACCATTCCACACTATTCCCTCACTCATCTGGAAAGTCTTATCTCTACTGTTTTGATCCCTTTATCAGAGGGAATGCAGAACAATAATGTACTTGTACACAAGTAGTGAGACTCTTTTAGCTATATAAGTAAAATGTGAGATCTGGGGGCCAAAATTGGATGCACATTTTTGTTTTATTTAGCATTTTAAAATATTGTTAATTGAATCCATATGGTGATATAGGGCCTAACAGTCTTCAATCTATCAAGCAATTTATGATTATCTACCTTATATCAAGCAGGAATTAAAGTTAACCAAAGGACATAAACATAATTCCCCAGTGACTCACAAAGTCATTGCTTCAATTATAAATAATCTAGAAGCAACATATTTCATAGGCTAAATATTCTTTGTTAAAACATTCTTATAGGGATAAAGGAGGTCAAAATAAAGCTATCTTATGGTTGACTGTTGTAATGTAAAAGTTAATTTAATGAAGAGAAAATATATTACATTTCCAATAAAATATACACAAAGAAATTGCTCACCAGCAATAAACACTCGACTCTCATTTGTAGTGGTGAGGTAAAGCAGTTTAGGTACCTGAGTGTCCTTTCTGACAACTTTCAACTGTGTACACATAAAACATGTCGCTGTAGAAAATGAAAACACTTATGAAATTACTTCTGCATTTCAAAGAGGACATATCAAGATCAGGATCTAACACAGTGCTTCTCAAACTTTAATGAACATAGAAATCACCTGGAACAACTGTGAACATGCAAATTCAGATTCAGTAGTTTTAGGGTGGAGCCTGAGATCCTCCATTTCTAATAAGCCCCTAGGTGATACTAGTGCTGCTAGTCATTTGATCACACTTGGAGCAACAAGGACTTAACGTTTACCTTTTCCTTTAGATAAAGGATCTAACACTTTTCCTTTAGAAACTACAACAGCTGCACCTAACTGAAGTCACTGCTTGCTGCACAGTTGAAGAGTGCAAGACTCTTTCTAATCAGGCACACAACTGAGTGTGAACAGTTATTTCCTACAGAGAAAAAAGCTTAGTCTCCATGATGCTTTCACTGATTAACCCAATCTAACACTGATCCCTGAATTACTCTGACTCCTTTCACCAGATAGGGCTATACAGTATTAATTTGAATTTGCTTATACAAGTGTTTTACATGTGTTTATCTTAATTAGACTTTAAGCCTCAGTGACAAGGCTTATACCACCTATTCTTTTCTGTTCACCTTGCTAACGAACTAAGACTAAAAAGAATCCCTGAAAATGAGATTATAATGTCTTCAGACTTCAACTACTTTCAAAAGCTATGAATTGTTTTTAACTGTCTATCAGGTTATTTAGGTAAAATTTCATTAATCCAACAATATTTTTTTATTTTAACTCATCACATGCCAAAACAGTTATGGTCTTACAAACTAGGAAATGAAGAAATAAATGTAAATACCTGTAATCTCACAAGAACAGTAAGGTCTCATTTGAGAATAAATATTTCCCTAGAGCATGCTAATAGCTATAAATTCATTTCTTATATCTCAGTTTACTAGTTCTTTATTTTGTAGCAATGAAAAGAAATCTGTTCAAATGACTAAGAATAATTCTCTTAATTTATATCGCTTTTCCTGTATTTCAAAAACTGTACAAATAGGTGAGTATTCATGGTTAAAGAAGTTGATATAAGAATATTGAAAAAACCTCTAATTCTAATTTCATGGCTGTTAAAAATCACACATTCAAACCTAACACTTTCTAGCTGTTTGACATCCAGGAAATTACTTAACCCCTCTGGACCTTTGTTTCCTCACTTGTAAATTTGTAAAAACAATAATTCTTTAAAAGGTAACTGGGAGTACAAAATGAGATAACATCTATGAGCGCCTGGTACATAGTAAACACTCAATATTAGTTCCTCTTAGTTCTTTACTTTCCTTAATCAAAAGTAAAATGATGCCCTACTACTAAAGGATTCTGGTATTATTCCAGAAGACCCTTGGTCATGTTTCCCTTCATAGGCCTGAAGCCCCCTTAATACTCCCCATTCATTTAATGATTTTTTTCCCTTCACTCTTTGTCAAAAGATGAAAATAAATTGTGATTGCTGTCAACTATTGTACTAGAGTAAATCTCACCAAGATCTGTACAAACCTTTGATAGAAAGATATTTTTCACATTATCACAAGAAATAGAATGTGCATGCTTGGCAACATTCTGTGAAAAATCATTATCCAAAACTTGTGTCAGCTTGTCATTTAAAGTGGCCACAAAGAGAGAGAGACCTGGCCATAAAACCCATCTAAAATGAGGTAATGAAGTGTCATCAGAGGAATGGAATTACTACCAATCATTTATGCCCTGAGAGAAGTTATATGAGAAGTCATAGTCCCACTCACCCTGGAAGCCCCATGCCCTGGTTTTGGCCAAAACTCTTTCTGCTCTCTCCCCTAATAGGGATGAAATTCAGTTCTATTCAGAAATATTTAAAAAATTTAACCTCACAAGCAGAGAGCAGAATCTAATGAGGCAATATCTGAATAGCGTGTAATATTGTTTTGCAATAGAGAAAAAAAGGGTAGCAGAACAGCCCAGTATATGGTCTCTAGGTCTCCTAATGATCTATAATTTCTATCTTGTTGCTGATTAAAAAAAAATTACATGTAGTCAAGACTGGGAGTTTCCCCAATGTTGGCAAGCATTTAACAATCAGTATTTCATTCACATAATCACTTGGAAAATAGTAAAATAGCACACCATATCTAAAATAGCTTTATACTACAAATTCAAATAAGGAAAAATTCACTGAAGTTGTTAAAAAGTATTAAATATACTTTTTTTCTTATCATAATATATCTGGAGACTAACGTATATAAAATATATAATAGGGCATATCAACAATACAGTAAGTAAAACATTGACCAGCTGGTATAACACCACCAACCTAATATTAATTTAATACTCAAATGGAATCATACCTACCATTGTCATTATTTAATTATACAGTCTTCCAATGCTCTACCAATTAATTCTACATTGGTAATGTCTTCATTGTCTTTAATGGAGTCTACTTAGTCAATTCCCAAATGGATACAAAGGGAATTGACTATGTTTTAGTTTCACTGAATCTTAAGCTTTTATGTCTGAAATGCTAACAACAAGAATTGATAAGAGCACCTGTTTTCTAAAAAGCTGGTTTCAATCCCAAATTAATTCTGAATAGAAAAAAACCAGAACGTGGTTAATATTTGTAATACCAAATATAATATTAACATAGAAAAAATTTAAACATGTTAACAGACCGCTTAACTTTGCAAACTCAATATCATGCCACTCTGTAAGTCAGTTTACTCTACAATTTTTTTAAGTTAATGCCCCCACTTCTGAAAATAAAAAGATAAAATTATTGAAACTGAGTACTTGGGTAAATATTTTCAAAGATTTCTGGCTGAGACGTAGAAAACAGTTCCACTATAAAAGGTTGTTCTGAAGTCCCGTCAGCAATGTGAATCCAGCGATAGGACCAAAAATCTTCACGGCTTTCTATATGAATAGAATATTAGAATAAATGAATGTAACTGATTATGCACATACGAACACAGAACTATTCACTGAAATAACTTTTATGATTTTCAATTTTAAAAGCTTACCTTTCTTTTTTGACCGCTGGACCCTTCCTACAAAAACTAAAACGCCAATAACATCACAGATACGATTTGCTGGCATATCATTCAGTTCTGATCTAAAAAAAGCAAAATCATTAAATAGATTTTGCATCTTTAAACAGTGAAAAACATTCTACTATTATGATTGTGAACATGTATATCTATATAATTGCTACAGCATAATTTGGGGTAGATTTTGAGCAAATTATAATACATTGTTTCAGTGACTAACATTGAAAATTAATATTTAAGATATTTTACAAGAAGTTATTTTACCTTGTGATAAAGCGGGGACTTAATTTTGGCAATCTCCATTCTGGTTTCACCTGCTTTTCTGGAATGATAATTATATTATTTGGAGGGTCTCGAAGGTTCAGGCAGATTTCTGAAAAACAAATATATAACTTTAATATGATATTTAATACATATAAAAGAATATACATGTGTATAAATCACACAGCAAAATAATAGGCTGAACACTTTTGTGCCTACCACTAACCCTAAGAACTAGACCATCATCAACAGCTTTCTTTTACCTATTCCTACATTATCACATCCACTTATCTCCCTACCAAAGCATTAATCATACCTTAAACTTTGTGTTTTATCATTTCCTTAATTTAACAAAAAGGTTTTTAATACTTATGCTTTTTTGCCCAAACAAAACGCTGTTTGGCTTTCTTTGTTTTTGAACTTTATATGGACAGAATTACACCATATACAGTATTCTAGGGCTACTTTTTCCATTCCACATTATTGTCCTTAAATTTATCCATATAGCTGCATGTAGTAGCTTTTTTTCTCATTTCTCATTTCCACAGCTGAATAATAATTCCAGGGTGTTGATATACTACAATTTTATTTATCCATTATTGTGTTGATGGACATCTGGACTATTTCCAGTTTTTGCTATTACAAACAGGGTCACTATAAACTTTTTTGTACATGTCTCCCTGTTCACATAGGCAACAGTTTTCTAAGGTATTATACCCAGGAGGGAAACCCTGGATTGTACAGTATGCAAATGTTCCACTCTACAGGATAATTCCAAACAAGTTTAAAGTAATGGACCTATTTATAGTTCCACCAGCAATGTGTAAGAATTTCCATTGATGCACATCTTCTCCAAATTTTGGTATTGTCAAATTTCTTATTTTTTGCGAATCTAGGCACAAAATAACAATTTGTTGTGGTCTTATTTTGCACTTCTCTTATTGCTAATTATGTTGAACAACATTCCATATACTTACGGTTAAGTCATGCATCCTCTTCTGTAAAATATCTGTTTGTGTCTTTTGCCCATTTTTCTATTGGATTGTTTGGCTTTTTCTTATTTATTTGTAGGACTTTTTATATATATTGGATACTTTGTTGATTATATCATTGCAAATATATTCACCCAGTTTGTGGATTGTTTTTTCATTCTTTTTATGGTGTCTTTTGATGAACGAGAGTTCTCAATTTTACTGTAGTTAGATTTATTAATCATCATTTATGGCTACTATTTCCTGTGTCCTATCCAAGAAACCCTTCCTTACCCCAAGGTCAAACAGATACTTTCTATAAGTTCTTCTAAAAGTTTTGCCTTTAACATTCGAGTATGCAATATATCTGGAATTGATTTTTTTATATGGAATGAGATAGGGATATAATGTCATTTTTTCCTCATATATATAATCAACTGTCGCAATACTATTTACCAAATGGTTCCTCCTTCCTTGATGATTTGTACAGCACATCTTTTATATATCAAAATTTTATATGTCTAGGACTGTTTCTTGACTCTGTATTGTGACTTGCTGGTCAGTTTGTCTATACCTATACCAATACTACACGGTTATAAATACTTTATAATACTTGATATTTGTAGGACAAGTTCTCACTTCCTCTTCAGCCCCCTATTCTTTTTCTTCAGAAGTGTCTTGACTATTCTTAACAATTATGTGCCTCCATATAAATTTT
This sequence comes from Diceros bicornis minor, assembly GCF_020826845.1. NCBI lineage: Eukaryota > Metazoa > Chordata > Mammalia > Perissodactyla > Rhinocerotidae > Diceros > Diceros bicornis. The sequence continues at coordinate 99,418,009 of NC_080781.1, read as the reverse complement.
AGAATCAGTTTGTCAGTTTCAGAAAAACAAATTGAATGGAATAGCACTGAATCTACAGATCAATCTAGGCGGACTTGACATACTTATGAAACTGAGACCAACCTCCTACCTGGGAATATGGGATATTTCTCCATTTATTTAGGGATTCTTTAACGTCTTTCAGTCAAGTATTATAAACTTCTCCAAACAGGTCTTACATATCTTTTGTTAGATTTATTTCAAGATACCTTACAGTTATTATTGACAAGGTAAATTATGTTTTTAAAATTATAATTTTAACTCTTTGCTATTAGAGTGTACAAAATCACTTCACTTTTATATATTGAACTTATAGCTATCTTTGCCAATACCTTATTATTGTTAATACTTTGTGTTATTCTGGATTTTCTTTGTAGAAAATCTAATTTGTGAATAATGACAGTTTTGTGTTTTTCTTTAAAATCCTTATGGCTTTAATGCATTTTGTCTTCTCACACTAGCCAGGACAACATTAAATAGGAATAGTAATAGAAGGCATTCATGTTCCCTATTTTAAAAAGGAGTGTTTCTAAATATTCCCCAGTAAAAGTTGTGGTGTTGTTTTGTTTTGATTTTGTAAACATCCTTTATCAGGTTAAGGAAGGTTCCTTCTCTTGCTATTTTCTTTTTTAAATTTATGAATGGATGTAAGATTTTAACAAATGCCTTTTGTGCCTCTATTAGGATGACCATTATCTTCTTTAATCTGTTAACGTGGTGAATTGACACTTACAGATTTTCATATGTGAAACCAAATTTGCATTGCTGCAGAACAATGCAACACAGTGTGTGATCATTTTTTACATATAACTGAACTCAGTTTGCTAATATTCTATTCAGAATATATGTTCATGGCTGTATATATGTTCATGGCTGAAGCTAGCCTTTAATTTTCCTCTTTCATACTATTCTTGTTTGGTTTTGATTATCAAGGTTATATTGGTAGCAAAGAATGAGTTAGAGAGTATGTTCTCTTAGTCTATTCTCTGGATAGTTTTGGAATGATATATTCCTCCAATATTTGATAGAATTTGCCTATAAAATGATGTGTGCCTGGTATTTTCTTTGTGGTAAGATTTTAAACCTCTGATTTAATTTCTTTAATAGTTATAGAATTATCTGGGCTTTCTATTTCCTTTTATGCCAATAAATAATATTTTTCTAAAAATTTGCTGTGTAGCAAACAAAGACTAAACCAGGATGGAGCTACTTGATTTCTCATCCTACCTATTACCAGCCATGTGACTAGAAAATTTACTTTACCTTTATGAGTTTCAGTCTTTTCATATATGAGTGAGGAAAGTTTGTATTACATGATATTACCTTGTACCTAGAAAACAGTTTGCATTTCACAAAGCACTTTCATAGTCATAGTTACTTGATTATATTCAAGATCCCTTCCAGCTCTAAAATGCTAAGATTTTGAATGAAATAAATAGCTCCTTCCCCCTAAAACCAAAAACACTCCATGCTATTATCTCAATATGTATTATGCAATACAGTCTGAAAATCTCAAGATTTTAAAAGGTTTCTTATTTGGGTATGCCAGCTGAATACTATTTTGTAAAAGGTAGGACAGAATGATGTACAAAATGGCAATTTACAAAGCCATACATTACCAGCAAATAATATGCCCTTTGTTTTACAGCAGAATTTTCATCTTTATAGGCTTCCATTTACTTTTTTTTTTTTTTGGTGAGGAAGATTAGTCCTGAGCTAACATCTGTTGCCAATCCTCCTCTTTTTGTTGAGGAAGATTGGCCCTGGGCTAACATCCGTGACCATCTTCCTCTACTTTAGATGTGGGATGCCTGCCATAGCATGGCTTGATAAGCGGTGCGTAGGTCCACGCCTGGGACCCAAAACTGTGAACCCCAGGCTGCTGAAGAGGAGTGTGCAAACTTAACCACTACACCACTGGGCTGGCCCCTATTTTTTTTTTTTAAATTATGTCTTAGTTTCTATAACTTGGAGCTAAATGTGTAAATATTAAAAAATAAACCAAGATAAATTATCCTAATAGTTTGCTTCTAACATCAACACCAGAAGGCAGTGATGGTATCACAAATCCTTATTCTCTTACTGACCAACTCTGGCCCACATTACATACTCTTCCTCGTTTATCCTGCTCATAACATTTATACTACTCTGTTATTATTCCTAATCCCTACTTAATCTTTCTCCTCTCCCACCCATTCTCCTACTCTCCTGACCGTTCATTATTTCCTCTACTACATTTCTGTTCATTTCCTCTCCCCTTTTGTTCATCACATTTTCTTGCTGTTTACTGTCATTAGTTTTCATTCTACTGCAATTTGTTCATCAGACATATCTGTTGTCCTGTTAGATTAATGTTTTTACGGGTAGAACTCTATATTACTTACTTTTCTATCCCCTGTGCCTAGCATGGTTTACAGAACTGTCTTTTTTTTCCCCCTTCAAAAGATCATTAATCAGTTTGAGACTTTTAAAGATCATAAATCAGTAGTTCTCAACCCTGGCTGTACATTAGCATTACCTGAGAAGTTTTAAAGACATACCACTGTCTTGGTCCCCTCCTCAGAGTAATTAAATCAGAATCTTGGAGGGAGGGGTGCCTGTGGTTCTTCAATGCTCTCCAAGTGATACTAATGTACTGTACAGCCAAGATTGAGATCTATTTACACATATAGGCTCAGCAACTACAACCTGTAGATGGGTGCCTGTTCTTACTATTGTAACACAGCCATGCCCAATCATTTACATATTATCTCTGGCTGTTTTCACTCTATAAATGCAGAGCTGAGTAGTTGCAACAGAGACTATATTGCCTGCATAGTCTATAATATTTACTATCTGGCTCTTTACAGAAACAGCTTGCTGATCCCTGATAAAGAGGAAAAAAGTCCCAATACTTATCAAAAGGGTATAGGATAAAATAGAGACTGATGCTAACACTGAAAAGAAGTGAAACTGTATTAAATACTAAAAGGCACATTTTCAATATATTCTCATTAAGGCTCTCATTTTTAAAAATAATTTCTGTATTTGCAATTTTTTACTTGAAAGTATAAAGAGCCTCTCATATCTTAAAGAGAGAGTTTCTATTATGAAAATCTGGCTCTATAATTCTATATAACAGAGGTAGCATAGGGCTTGACTCAGTTTCAGTGTTAAGTTTTAGTGGCTGTTTATCTACTGACCACATGGTGTCTACTGTCCTACTTTCCATATGCTTTTCAGGTTTATTTTATTATTATTATTATTTTTTATAATTTTATTTATTTATTTTTCCCCCGAAGCCCCAGTAGATAGTTGTATGTCATAGTTGCACATCCTTCTAGTTGCTGTATCTGGGATGCGGTGTCAGCATGGCCGGAGAACCGACGCGTCAGTGCGCACCTGGGATCCGAACCCGGGCCGCCAGCAGCGGAGTGCGCACACTTAACCACTAAGCCACGGGTCTGGCCCATGCTTTTAAGGTTTAGAAGTGGTTATTAGAACCAGACATATTTCTAGACTTGTCCACAGCCATGTAAAAACTGTGATTTAAATTAATTCTCTTTACACCAGAAAACAGTGTATCTAGTAAAAAGAACACTAGATCAGGTATCAGGAAAACTAGGTTTTAATTTCCACTATGCCAGTGATTTATTATGTGACATCAACAAAGTCACTTACCTTATCTGTTATTGACAAAGAATGTCTCAATTTTTACTAAAGCAATTCTGTTACTTGGATATGCTTGGTTGTGGAAAAGAATTTATAAATTGGTAGACACAATAATACGTGTTGTGAATTAGCTTCCTCTTGCCAACTTTTACTGTATTTTCTCAACAACATCAATATCAGTTTAATTTTCCACCTTTCTATAATAAAGAGTAATGAGACAATGGACTAATTGTACCAACTATCTAGGTAATGACTTGTTCATCCAGCAAGATATGATTGATGTCTACCAAATGCTTAAGATTTTAATAAAGAATTACATGAGGTTTTCCTAAATAAACATATATTTAAGGAAACAATGAAAAGGCTACACTATCTGAATATTCTGTAAGGAATTAAGCTTAATAGATTAACTAGGGAATTTAGAATACATAGAAATACAGGTCCAGTATAAAACTATTATAAGCCAAAAACAATACTTAAAGTTGTTGAGTGATGTAATCTATAATTTTGAAAAATGAAAATACAAAAAAAATCATATCCACATCTTAAAGGAATCACTTAATATACTAATTCTAATGCTCCCAAAATGTTTAGGATGATGCCAAGATGTCAAAACTTTGATTTCAATACTAATTAGGAAGAGCCCTTTCAAGATTGCACCAATTGGCAACATTTGAATATTGACTATAGATTAGATAACAGTATTGTATCAATTTTAAATTTCCTGATTTTGATAACTGTACTGTGATTATGTAATAGAATGTTCTTTTTCTTAGGAAATATAGATTGAAATATTACTCAAGTGCTTAGAGGTAAAGGGGTATGTATGATGGCTGCCACTTATTCTCAAATGGTTCAGAAGACAAAAAATATATATGGAGAGAGAGAGAGCAAATGACAAAGCAAATGTAAATGTTAACAATTGTTGAATCTGTGTTAAGCATATATGGGAGTTCTTATTCTACTCTTTCAACTTTTATGTAAGTTTGAAATTATTTCAAAATAAAATGTTGACAAAAGTCCTTTCGAATGGCACCTCCTAGTAACAGAAACCTACATTCAAGTCATTAGCTTAATATTATAATACAAAAAATGAAAGAAAACAAAAAAAGTACATCCCAAGTGGAGCTCATTCATTACTCAACAATATATATCTCAGATGATTTTTCTTAATGAATGCAATAACAAATAAGTATATTTATTAAGTGATTGCTTGAAAATTTTATGGTTTGTTAGGTTTAAAGGTCTGTCAGGTTCTAACAGCTTCAGTTGTTTTTAAGGGCCTTTGGCCAACATGGTACTTTGCAAATTTATAAAAACAAAATAAACATAAAACAAGAAATTCATTGAATACTTAACCCATTGTAGAAATTAATTTGATCTGTGGATCCACAGGGAGAGGCTGCATCCTGAATGGATAACTCTTTTTAACAGAATAATCTTGAAGCAGAAGAACTAAACCAATTCGCAAACTTTTATACCACTCGGGACACAGGGCATTCCACATAATCACTGACACAGTGCCTGAACTGTCAGCAACTTCCAAAAAGGTCTAGGAAAAAAACGTGCAAAAGCACATGAATATTTGTTACTTTTATCTACAGGGTGTTCAAATTTTAAGAATGAAGAAGCAAAACTACAGCAGAATGACTGAATAATTTATGATATCATGACAGAATCTATAACTAGGAAAAGTTATGAATGAAGAATTTATAGTGATATGAGAAAATACTTAAGAAAATGTTAAATGATTCAAAATTTTATGTACAACATGATTCCCATTTTGTACGATAATTTAATATGATATATGATATACATATTCATGTGCAATATATGATATGCATACATATACACATAGATATGACATATGATAAACATATGATATCACAGATATGTGCAAATAAATTATACGTATATATGTATGTTGATATATGATATATACATACAAAAAAGGGAATAAAACATACTTTATTAACAGTGGCTCTATGTGGTAGAATTTGGGGTGATATTAGTTATTAGCTTTATTTATATAGCTTTCTATATTTTCCAAATTTGCTAGCAGTATGTATAACTTTTATAGTAAAAGTTTAATAAAACACCTAAAATACTCCTTGATAACGTGAAAATACAGTAAAATGTTAAGTAAAAAAAAAAGGGGGGGACAGAAATCAAGAATGTAGTTCTTATCGGCATTATATGGCACAAAGAGTCAAGATAAAAGATGTGTGTCAGCTAGATTTGACAATTAGAAGGTCTCTAGTGAGTTCCCAGCTGAAGAATAAACCCCAACTAATTGTATTGAGAAGTAAATGGGAGGCAAGAAAGTGAAAACATCTTGTGTAGACTACTTCTTCAAGGAGCTTGCCTGAAGAGAAGGAGAGAGGGAATAGAGGAGTCCTGAGATCAAAGGAGATTTTTTTCCTTTTTTAAAATGGAAGATTAGAGTATGTTTATATGCTGCTGTAGAAAGCACAGTAGAGAAGAAATGACTGAATCTACAGAAAAAGACGTGAAGGAGACCAGCTGTATCAGGGAACTAAAGGGTGCCAATACAAAAAGAATTCCTTTTTGTACAAGAAATTACATAGAAAAATATCTTTATACATTTATGTACATTTTTTAAATTATTAAATTGAACTTATAAAATGTTATTTAAACATACATTATCCTAATATGGAGTCAAGTCTGTAAGTTATAGTCTATAACTGTTAAATTACCATATAATATCTTATCATCACTTATACCTGGTATGGCTCAATCATATTTTTATCAGGTTTTCCATAGTATCGCAGTTTCGATTTATGCAAGATTCTCACAAGCAAAGCAGGAAAACTTCTTCTCCTAGCCCAGGTCATTTCAAGGTGAGAAAGGGAGATTATTCTGGTATCTAGAATACAAGAAAGAAAAACAATCCTACTTTAATATGTCATGGTAATTTCAAACTTCTAATTTAATGGTTAAAAATGGTAGCCAGATCATACTCAAACCAACTCCTTTTCACCATCTAAGCCAGTCTATATATTTCTCACATATAAAACTTAATAATACACACTATCCCTAATAATAATAGCTAAAAAAATGTGTGTATATATATATATATTTATATGACTTACTATGTGCCTGGAACATAGGTAAATACCTATATTAACTAACACACTGTTCCATCTAGAATGCCCTCCACCTTGTCAAACTGTGTAATTACTTCCTGGAAGACTTGGATCTAAACTCACCTCCCTTAAGAAATTTTGTGGAAAAAACTCAACGCCATGGAATAATTTCCCACTACTAAGCACCTCTATATTTAATTTATAGAATTGTTTTATGATATATTTCTGTATTGCCCTCAACTTAGTTTCATATGCATAAGTTCTATCTTTCCCAAACAGGCAGGACATGGTCCTATATCAGGGCTTTTGGACTTGCTGTTCCCTCTGCCTGGAATTTCTTCTTAGATACCCGAGTGTCTTCCTTTCTCCTCTCCTTCAAGTCTTACTCAAAAGTCACTTTCTCAGTGATGTTATCCCTAACCACCCTATTGAAAACTGATCCCTTTACTTATACCCCATCCCACTTTATTTTTCTACTTAGCACTTATTATCTTCTCATATGCCATATAATTTACTTTGAAATGTTTTAATCTCCAAGCCTGCTGGCAAAAACAAGAACTGCTTAAAAGCTATTCACCATCTTTAAAAGATTAACTTATATTTCTGATTTTACTCTTTCTTGGGTTAAGAGGGGTTTCATCTGCAGTTCTCCCCACATTTTGCTCTCTCATAGCTCACAGTGGCAACTTTTAAAACCTAAACTTGTATTTGTTCCAATATTTATGTCACTAAGGCATCCTCCACTTCCATTTTTATTCACATAATGTATCACTTACTCACCATTTTGGCATGAAAACCATACTTGTAATTTCTTTTTAATAAGAGTTTAAATGGTATTTTATGAATATACCTGTAGCATAGAAAAACACACTATTTTCAGTATTAGAATATTTTGTGTAATTTTCCTTCCAGATTCTTCCTATACATTACTAGCCCAGGATCACAGGTCTTAATATTTGATCTGATGTAATTAAGTGATTTCCTTTTTAATGTGGTCAGACAAATCATGGATCAGCTCTGAATTATCTGGAATGTATGTGGAACACTCTTGATCAGTGAAGGCACATACACCTCCTTTACTGGCTGGAATAAATTCAAGAGCTACTTGGTTTTGTAAAAGCGGAGTTCTAAGAGCCACTGTTTCTGCTATAATTGGGTCCAGAGAGTTAGCTGTGATCAAACATCTGCTGGATTGACGTTTTCCCAGTTTAGGTTTTTAACTCACGAACTTCACAGAATATATATCTCTCAAATAAAAAAAAAATCATATGCTATACATAGACAATGAGGAATCTGTGTAAGTTCATAGAAATGTGTGTTCACTATCAAAAGAAAGAATGAAAATACATAAACTAGATATTTAATATAAAAAGTTAGATAGTAAGCAGCAGAACAGTGATTTTCAAACGTTTTGGTCTCAGAACCTCTTCACATTCTTAAAAATTACTGGAGACCTCAAAAAGCTTTTGTTTATGTGGGTGATATCTATCAATATTTATCATATTATAAAGTAAAACTAAGAAATAAAAAAATATTCATTAATTCCCTTAAAAATAACAATAAACCTATATGTATAATATAAATATATAGTTTTTGAAAAATGACTATACTTTCCAAAACAAAAAATGTAGTGAGAAGAGTGCCATTGTTTTACATTTTTGCAAGTCTCTTTAGTGTCTAGCTTAACAGAGGACAGCTGTATACACATATTTTCCTTGGCATTCAGTCTGTTTCAGCGTCATATGGCATGTAGCCTCTGGAAAACTCCGCCGTATACTTTTGAGAGGATGAGAGGGAAAAAAGGTAAATAAAGTTTGAGTATTTTTATTATGAAAATAGTTTTGACGTTGTGAATCCCCTGAAAAGATCTTAGGGACACCCCTGGGGGGGTCCTTGGATCATACATTGAAAACTGCTGCAAAAGAATAAATCTAAGGAATGCAGAAAGGGATAAAGATAAAAGCTGAAAATAATGAATTAGAAAACAGTAGAACTGGTAAATTCAATTCCCAGGAAAAATTAATTAAAAGGTAGAACTTTGACAAGTGCAATCACGAAGAAAGAAAAAAAAATATAACATTTGGAATGTGATCAACTATAAACACAGAGAAAAAATTGTAAAGATTATTGTATATGATTATATATCACTAAACTTGAAAACATCAGTGAAATAGATAATCTTATAGGAAAATACGAATTACCAATATTGCCCTAAGAAACAGAAGAAAACTGGAATAGGTCAATAACCATAGAAGAAAATGAAAAAGTTCAAAAATAATGATCTCCAAACATAGGACAAGGTTCACATGGTTTTACAAGAAAATTCTAACAATTTTCAAAGGATATCTCTTTCCTTTAAGTTGTTCTAGAGCACAGTAAAATGCAGAAATTGTACCAATTCATTTTATAAACTTAGATGAATCCTGAAAAATCATGACAGAAATAGTACAAAAGAGAAAACTATAAACCCAAATCATTTATGATAGCCAAAATCCTAAATCAAATTCTTTCAAATCCAATACAGCAGTACACTAAATGGCATCATGACCAAGTAGAGTCCTAAACGTCTTGTCTTGTTCAGGAGGGGTATATTATAAATTCTGAATAATTCTGGAGATTGACACAAAAATGTGAGTTTAAATAATTTTGTTAAAACATTAAAGGTAACCACCAGCAGAATACAAATATAATGTATAATTTCTAAAGCACTAGAAGTAAATAATTTTTTAAATCCTGCAAAGGTAAAAGAAATAAAGCATGGCATATAGTAAACAAAGTCAGATTTCAACAAGTACAAACATCATTAATCACATTAAATTTAATTGAATAAAATTCATCTCTTAAAAGAAAAAGAATTGGTTTGGGTCAAAAAGCAAAACCTTAGCTATATGTTTCTTAAAAGAGACAAATTGAAAAAAAAATGAAGATAAAGTGATGGACAAAGAACCACTAAAGCAGTGGTTCTCAAAATGTGGCCTTTATACCAGCAGCATCAATTATCACCAGTGAACTTGTTAGAAATGCAAATTCTAGGGTCCTACCACAGACTTACTGAATCAGAAACTGGTGGTGGGGCCCAGCAATCTGCATTTTAAAACACTGTTAAGGTGAAACGGATACCCACCCACGTTTGAGAACCATTGCTCTAAATGCTAACTAAAAGATAGCAGAAGTGGTAAATAGCACTATCAGACAAAATATAATTCAAGGTAAAAAGAGACAAAATTCCATATTGAAAAAGAGTAAAATCCACCAACAAGATATTAATAAGTTATGAAACTTTACACATTACAGCAACATCTAAATCAAAAACTTTTAGAAATATAAGGAGAAATGAACAAAACCACCACCAGAAGAGAAGCCAATATTCCTCTCAGAGAAATGAGCAAAGAAAATAGATTTAAAAATAAGGATATGGAATATTTTAATTAAAATTTAAAAACTTGGCATAATAAGGAACTTCATACCTAAGAAGTAAGCTTTTTCTAAACTTTTGGGTGTTAAAGAGGAACTCAAATTTAAAATCAGAAATATGAGTAACAATGAAATCTCTACACTTCAAAACCTGGGGGATGCAGCCAAAGAAGTACCTGTGGAAAATTTCAGAATTTTAAAAGCTTTTGGAAGTAATAAATGAGGAAATAAACGAAACAAGCATTCAACTCAAGAAGGTAGTTACAATAAAAATATGAACAAAGGAAGTAAAAGGAATTAAAGATGATAGCAGAAATAAATTAGAAAGCATCTCCCCACTACAGACTTCTTAATTAATAAAGCCAAGAGTCTTTTTTTTCAATATCAAAAAAATAGACAAACCTATGGCGAGGCTGATCATGAAAAAGGATGAAGACACAAAGGTTAGGAATGTAAAAAGGAATGTAACTAACAAGACAGAGATTGAAAAATATAGACTACTGTGTGCAACTTTGAAATCTAGGTGAAATGAGATTTCCTAGAGAGTGGAAATGAGATTGAAATATTGACTCTCAAAAATGGACTCAAGAAGAAATATTATTGGTTTCATTACTTTTTCTACAAGAAATTGAAAAGGAGTCATTCTCACAACCCCCAATCCCAGCTCAAGGCCCCAGGTTCAAACAGTGTTAGGGGTAAATTCTACCAAACCTTCAGTGAACACATGATTTCTGTAAGCACAGGAAAACAGGCAAGCTTCCCAACTCATGCTACTAAGCTAATATTAACCTGATATCAAAATTGGACTGAAATAGTACCCCACTAAAAAAATAACAAAACCTATGGACCAAATTCACTCGAACGTACAGATGTAAAAATAACAACCATAACCAAGTAGAGATACAAAAGTGGTTCAACATTAGAAAATCCATTAATGTAATTTATTTCATTCATTCCTCTATTCAATAAACACTTACTGAATGCCTACTATGTGCCAGACATTGTTCTGGGTATAGGGGAAATAACCCACAGCAGTGAAAAAAACAGAGTCCTTGCCCTCATGGATCTTATAAACTAGTGGGAGGAGAAAGAAAATAATTTCAGAGTTCTATCAATTCTATGAAGGGTATTTGCACAGTGATGTAATAATAAACGGGGAGGGAATACATATTTAAATAGCCCTTTTCTAAGATGTTTTATATATTTGAGCTGAAACTTGAGGATGAGAAGGAACTTTTCAGAAAGAGGAAAAGACAGGAGCAAAGTATCTGAGGCAGGAACGAGTTTGGAGGCTTAACGATTAAAAAGAAAAGCTGATATTACTGAAACAAAATGATGGAGGCGAGGGGTTAGAGAGGAGAGTAAGGGGATTCTGTAGGGCAGGAGTGGGCAAACTACGTCCCATAAGCCAAATCCGCCTTGCTGCCTGTTTTTGTAAATAAATTTCGGTTTTTTTTTTCAGTGAGGAAGATTCGCCCTGAGCTAATGATCTGTTAAGATTGGCACACAATCTTCCCCTATTTTGCACGTGGGCCGCCGCCACAGCATGGCTTGACGAGCCGTGTATAGGTCCGCGCTCAGATCCGGGCGCGCCAATCCTGGGCCACTGAAGCGAAGCGCCGAAACTTCACCACCACACCACCCGCCGGCCTCTTGGAAAACAGCCAAATCCATTAACCTACATATTGTCTGTGGCTGCTTTCGCTATACAATGGCAAAGCTGAATAGCTGAAACAGAGACTATATGTCCAGCAAAGACCAAAAGATTTACTATCTGGCTCTTTACACAGTTTGCCAACCTTTGTAAGGGCTTGGAGACCCCCGTGGGCGGTCTGGATTGCTATCTTAGTGCAATGGGGAGCTACTGGAGAGATTTCGGCAGGCGAGTGGCATTTTAACTGACTTCCATTTTAAAAAGCTGTCTTTGAGGTCACAATATTGGTTATCTTTGGAGTAGAGTACTGATCAGGAAGGGCAAGAGGGAGGCTTTTGGGGTGCTTGAAGTGTCCTATATCTTGATCTGGGGGGGTGGTTACAAAGATGTATATATATATATATATATATAAAAATTTATCAAGCTGTATTTTTAAGACTTTTCCACCTTACTGTGTACATGTTATACTTTAACAGAAAACTTTTAAAAGTACAAAAACACACCATAAACAAAGTTTAAAGAGAGCGTGAGAAGATAATTTGCAATATATAGCAGACAAAATCTTAATACCCATTAGCAAAGAAATCCTATATATTAATCAGAAAAAGTCAAAAGATGTAATTTAAAAATAGTATGATGGGGGAAATGGGCACTCTCATATATATGTTGGTGGGACTGTAAATTAGTACAACTTTTTCAGAAGATGATTTGTCAATATCCATTAAATTTAAAAATTTAATTACTCTTTAACCAAGCAATTTCACTTCTAGGAATCCATCCAGAAATATCTGAACATAGTGAAATATGTGCATATCCCAATGATGTTCAGCACTGGATCTAAAACTGAAAAACCAAAAACTGCCTAAAATTACAAATTACCCACTCACATGGGCATGATTACATAAATCATAAGTATATCCATACGATGGAAGAGTGTATGAACAGATGTACATTAAAGATGCTTGAGATAAGCAAAAATAGAAAATCACACAGTGTCATATAATTTATTTTTTTCAAAGATAAACTCCTGACAGTTTGGAGTTTTGAGAGGAAAGTTGAAGGCATAGGAGGAGGCAAAAGGGGTCTTTCACTCCACCCCAACATTTTATTATTAAAAATTTCAAACACAGAGCAAACTTGAAAGAACATCAATACATCCACTTCTAGATTTTGTCATCAACATTTTACTACACTTGGCTCTTACATTTTCAATACAATATACTCTTAAATATATAGTTTAGATTTTTTAGCACATGGACATTGCCTTTTGTAATAAAAATATGGCTTCAATATTGAATAGCTATTACTTTCATAAGCAGAAAAATGACATTCTTTTACAAATTATTATTCCCCTCAATTCTTCTTCTAGAGTGTCAATTTTTCATTTATACACTAAATTCTAAAAATAAAAATGATCGACACAGAGTAGTAATGCACTGCTGCCTTATTCCATGCTTGAGATAAAAATCATTCCATGATATCATCCCCGAAATGACTATCTTGCTTTTAAAGCTTAAGTTATATAAATCATCCTTGGCTACACATTTCTATAACATTTGTTTTCCTTATAACTTCTTATTACTTTAATTGCATATTTTTGACCTAGTTATCTTTTCACTTTAAAGTTTGCTTCTGGTATACGTCACAGTAAGATTATTACATGTGATCTAGAATTATGACTGCAATATAAAAAAAAAACCTGAAAAGCAGTAAATGTAGAAAATTATCATATTTTTCTCTCCAGTACTTTCGTTCTTATTTTATCTTTTGCATTTTATTTCTTCCCCATTCCATACACGTACATGCCTATGGTACTGTCATTTCCCTTACTTCCATCTCTTACAGACAAAATACATTTTAGAGCAGTGTTAATTATGAGCTGGCATTTTCAGGTTAACTTTCTACTTCTGATACAGAAGAATGGAACTTCTCAGATCAGTATTGTCCGTCGTAAGTAATAAGAAACACAAAAATGAGAATTTCAAGCCTTCTCACACAATCACACATTCAAAAAGCGATATTTACATAACTGCTACACTCAAAGACAGAAAAAAGGTGTTTCATTAAAGTAAATTATTAAGGAATAAATTACGGAACATCCTTTTTTGAATGAAGGCTAAAATATGCAAAACCACAAATATTTACAACTTTTACGCCGAATTCAAATCTATACACTCTCCAAACAACACGGAAAGTACTATTTCCACAACTGGAATGGGAATGAAACTAAGATTAATTCCACTGTAGTCAAACGTGTAACGAACACATGAAGAATACTAACTACAACATCAGTCTGTTTGCTAGATTAAATTTAAGAAGTATTCACACACTTCCATAATGGCCAGTTTTACAACCAAAGCAAGACACGGACTGTGCAAATTTCTTTAAGCGAGCGTCTCCGACACTCGTGAAAACTTGTCTACTATCGCTCCCGGCTTGCAATTAAAACTACCAAAGCACTTTCGTTCCCTTTCGCATAACGCAAGCTCCTGAAAACTATTTTTAAGCACCCTCCGCCCGTCGTTCCTTCCAATTACTTACCGTTAAAATTGTATTCCTCAGGCTGCTTGTCGGTTAACCAGATATCTCCATACGGATCTTCGTTATTCCACAGGGCCAGGTAATGACTCTTCGCGCCCCTTAAAGGCCTCTCGGGTATCTCCTCGTGCGCTCTATTTCTGAAGGGAGTTTCTAAAGAAATAGCTTCCAAGGTCTCCCCACAGCGGACGCTATCTATGCACAGGATCCCCTGACCTAACCTTCTCTCGTTGTAAAGACACGAGACTCTGGAAATTCTCATTTCTATGCCAACTTTAAGAATATTTTTATATACGAGAGAATTCAGGCTGGGGTCCAGGTAGCACTTTTCCTGGTACACCCCGTCCGAGATCGTCACATCATAGCAGTAAAGGGGAGGTTTGGGTATCGTGTCGCGTGGCTCATCCTCTAACAGGTACCTTTGGACGGCCAGCACAGCGACAGGCACTACCTCCGAGGGGGTGACCCACTGGCGAGGTGAGTCGGTTATTTGCTCAAGAATCCTTTGGATCCAAGACCTGGGCCCTTGGGCACCGGCCCTTCGTATCACCTCTCCCGGGACCCTAGCCCGAATTCTCTCAGGGTTCCGCGGGTATGGCCCAGCATGTGAGGGGCCGGCCTGAGGTTGGCCTGACTCACCAGACATTGTGGGGTAATCGCGTACCCTCTTCAATCCCAAAAGCTAGTTTGCCGGGTCTAAAGCTGAGAGGAGAAGAAATCGCGCGCTCGAGCGGCAATCGCTACTCTGCCCCTGCTGACTGATTAGGCTCCGCTCCGTCGCGTGGCTGCCCAGCCGTTTGGCTTGCGCGCGCCAGCTCTCGAGCCCTGCCCCCTCTAGGCGCGCTTCCAAGTCTCGAGGCACTGTTGCTAGGCAGTCCCACACGCGGTTACGTAGCAGATCCTCCGACTCGGTGCCCGCCGGATAGCCAGGGGAGGAGGAGGGGGAAAAGCATTGGTCGCCGTGGTTCGCAAAGCGTAGCGAGAGGGAGGGGGAGGAGCGCTCGTGTCTCTTCTAGAGTTGCCGAGAGGCAATGGAAAAGAAAAAGTGACTGGAAGCGGGGTGCAAGTAGTCATAGCTCAGAGGTTTGGGGGTTTGGGGCTTGGATCAGCAACAGAAAGTAAATTAGAGTTGGTTAATATACGTGAATGTGATAACATGGGTCTCCTGTAGTATGAACGAAACCAGATAATGTGTGCACAGCCTTCAGGACAGTGCCTAGCACAAGTTCTTCGTTAAGCATTGGTTGCTATTGCTATTAGCATTAACATCATTATCTGTAGTGGCTCCCTGAGTACGAGGTGAGTGAATTAGTGATTAAGTGCAAATGAAAACAGAAAATTATAGAACTGGCTTGGTAAAGAGCCGCCTTTAGATTAGACTTCTAAAAATGTACTTACATTTTATACAATACCTGGCTTAACATACAGCTAAGATATAGAATTTTAGCAATTGCATTTCTAAACTACAAGGAATGTATACCGAATGGATGTAAAGTGAAAAAGCTGATAAGAATAGTCAGAATTAAAAATAAAACATTTAGAGCCAGCCCTGGTGGTCTAGTGGTTAAGATTCGGCTCTCTCACCGCCGCGGGAGGGAGGGTTCATTTCCCGCTCGTGGAACCATACCACCCATCTGTCAGTACTCACACCACGCCTGCAGCTCACGTAGAGAACCAAAATTAACAACTAGGATACACAACCATGTACTGAAGCTTTAAAAAAGAAAAAATAATAAAAATAAAACATTTATTATATGTATCCAGATGTGCCAGTATACAAAGAATGTAGAAATTGTCCTAGGAATACTTTTCAAAGATGTTTATAGGCTTGTTTTGATTATATTAATCTCCCTTTGCTCTCTATTTCATCATTCTTTATTCACTATTTATGAAGTCCCTGCTATGAGGCAGGCACTGTTCTAGGCCATTAGGGATAACAGTAGTCAGGCTCCTTTGCTCAAGCTTCTTTTCACTGCTTGGGCTGAAGAACCCTGCCATTATTAGTATTTAACTAATTCACTCATTCTACACGTATTTCTTGAGTGTCTGCTCTGGGCCAGATACAGTCTTGCTATGGAGACGGAAAAACATAATAAGGGGAAAGGGAGTGGAAAGGGGTGGCAGTTAATATTTTATATAGAATATGATTAGGGAAGGGCTTTCTCTTAAGAGGTTGAACACAGCAGAGAGAGACCTACAGGAGGTGAGGGAGTGGTTATGTGGATATCTTAGGAAAAGGCATTTAAATAGGAGGGAACAGCAAGAGCAGATTCCATGAGATAGAAGAATGCTTGATGTTTTCAAGGAAATGCAAAGCCATTTGGCTGGAGTGGAGGGGTGAAGGGCAGAGTGGTAGGAGATGAAGTCAGAGAAGTAGCAAGGCTCTGTAGGCTTTCCTCTGTTTTGAGCAGAAGAATAACATACTTCAGCTTGAGCCCCACTTCCTTCATGAAATCTCCCATAACTGAGTCATTCTAGAACAATCTTTCTCTTATCTGTATCACCTTGTATGTATCACCCATCTAACATTTATCATCTAATACCTTGTGATTAAAAACAAAACTTCTAATGTATGTAGTTTGTGTCTCTAACTCAGGGTTTCTCAATCTGGACACTCTTGACATTTTGGGCCAGAAAATTATTCATTGTGGGGATGTCTTGTGCACTGGAGGATGTTTAGCGGCATTCCTGGCCTCAACTCGCTAGATACCTGTAGCACTAACTCCCCACTTCCCCAGTTGTGTCAATCAAAAATATCTCCATAAATTGGCAAATGTCCCCTGGGGGGCAAAATCGCCCCTGGTTAGGAACCACTAATTTAACTAGACTGTAAGCCTTTTGAGAGCAGAAACCAATTTATTTTTTATTGTTTCCTATAGTTCTTCCACTACTGCTATGCATAAAAGGCACTCAAATCTTTTAAGTAGATGAAACATAATTCCCACTGCCTCTTCACCAAAGGGAATATATATATAAGTGCGCCTCTCTATAAACAAACACAATAAACAAAAATCCAAACTTACAAAACACAAAATAAGTAAGCTCCCTGAGTATAGGTACCATGTTATGTTTGCTGCTGAACCTCCTGTGCCAAAGTCAGTATCTAGTATATAGTAGGTGCTCAATAGTAATTGATGAATGAATAAATAAAATTATGGATTTTTGTTAGATTTACTGCATAAGTTATTAAATATCAACTATCTCTATTGTTTATCCAAAAAGAACTGGTTTGAAGTCTTTCAAATCTGCTCCATCCGCACTCCCTCAACTATATACTAGGTGGAATTTATATATAATAGTAATATATCATCATATTCTGGGCCCTTCCAACTAATTCATAAGGGATGAATATTGGCAGTGGTGCTCAGTAGTTGGGTAATTACTGGAATAGGGAAGAAATAGCACCCATGTTTGTTTTTACATTACTGCACACAATAAAGGTGTACAGTGACTATGAACACACATTTGGGGTCTTTTGTATTGTTCTACTGACAATCTGCTGATAGTGCATCTCCCCAAGAATTAAGGTGTCTACTTGAGTAGCTATCACACCTATGTATGAATGTTCCCTGATGTGGCATTATAAGCACTTGATTTAGGATTAATTACATAAGAATAGAATAAGTAAGAGAAATGACTTTTAGAGCCAATAATGGGTATCATTTAGGTTATTGATTTTTTTCTCCCCTCAGATCTGGACAGTTTGTTATAGTCTCCTCCAGAGCTTAAAATAGTAAAAGCAGACAAGATAATACTTTATTTTATAAAATGGTGATGTTCTAAGATATTTAGAACACTTTAAATACATCATGAAATTTATTTTGTAGTCCACTAAATTTGATGCAGATATCAGCCACATTGATTTTCCTCATCTTTAAAGCTGGACTCATAAGAGTAGTCACAGTGGTTGAAAAATTAAGTTAGTTCATATGGATAAAGTACTTAAAACAGTGTCTGGCACATACTAGGAGTTCAATAAATGCTAGCTATTGTTACTATTGTTCTATAAGGAAGATAAAGTCACACCACAAAAATCATAGAATGCTAGAACTATAGGGAACCATTAGATACCCAATAGTACAGAGTTCTTTAAACTGTGGGTTGTGAGGCATTGATGAGGTAATGAAGTCAATTTATTGGGTCACAACCAGTAATTAAAAATATGAAAAAGAATAGAACAGAAAATGCCAGAGTGCATTGCACATAGTAGGGATAAGGATAGCTTTGTAAAATTTTTGTTTCAAATCTGTTGGTATGTATATATGTATACTAGGTTGTGATGTAAAATGTTTTCTTACTAAAGATTGTGGCCAGAAAAGTTTAAAAACAAGTACTATAGTTCAACCCCCTTTTATTACAAATGAAGAAACTGAGGCCCAGAAAAGGAGACTAACATGACCAAGATCACACAGTGCTAAGTGACAGAGCATCAGAACTACTAGCCAAGTTTCCTGATTACTAAGCCAATGTCGTTTTCATGACATAAAGTTGGGCAGATCCTGGATTATCCCCCAAATATATGAATTTTTTATTTAGAATAATTTTGTTTTGGTTATTTTTATTTGAATAACCTTGTTTGATCTTCTCATTCAACTATCCTTTCCTTTATTTGCCTTGGGTAAGCGAATCAGCATCATTCCCTTGCCTTGGGCATTGGGCATTGGAGGTACACTTGTAGGTTCATCAACTTCATAAGATTATGACAGTGTGGGTAGAGACACCAGGGGAGGAGGAAAAAGAAGTGGCATGACTAGTTGGTGCTAAAAGGATGTGAAGAGTTTGGATGTTATCTCAGAGTATTTAGGTAAGCTCTCCAAACATCACCACGGTAACAAAAGAGGGCCTGGGACTGGCTGCCTGGCAACCAGAGCACTACAACCTCCAGCTCAGTGCTGTCCTTTTCCAACATCTTTCTCTTTTTAAGGCTGCTCTTGATGATTTTATTAACTAAATTGCCTCTATATACAAGGATGGACCTGCGTAGTTTAATAATACCCCAAACCTCATTGGAATCAAGGATGTTCCTATGTTACCTTTCTATCAGATGCCAAATATGTTTTGATTTGTGGGTTGGATGTGCATAAAAAAAAAGTCTCCAACAGGCTCACCGTAACAGTGGTTCTAGACTCTTTTTGCCTCTCAGTTTCTCAAACAAATGCTCATATTTGTCCCCATGCCTTTGCTCATTCTGAGCACATATTAGATGCACAATAAATAGTTGGTTGATGCTGTTCCCCCCACCATCTCCTCTGTCCATTCAACTCCTACTGTTTTTCGTAAAGATCTCAGTGTGGTAGCTTTTCTTCTGAGTCTCAATATTATATATCTGTAAGAGACTTGGATTTTAGAATATGGATTTGATCATTTTAAATTTATTAGGTCTTTGTTTCCTTGATTATTGGAGAAAGGAGGACTGCGAATAAACTGCCAGAATTCTACGGATTAATTATTCCTGCTTATGCTCATTTGTCATCCTAATATGATGTATCTAGCATGCCTCAATGTTTGTATTCCTCCTCTCAAAAATTTTTGTTTGTTGAAATATGTGGTTAAAATTTGATTACATTTTGGAAATCCGAACACCAGTGTGTATACTGGATTGCCTTATCTGAAGTCGAGCTGGGCCATAAATCTGGTTCTCAATAGGCAATTCATCTAAAGATGTCCGTGTTAGTTTATTTTTAAAATAACAGCTTTATGGAAATATAATTCACAGAACATACAAGTCACCCATTTAAAGTGAAGAATTCAGTTGTTTTTAGCATACTCAGAGTTGTACAATCATCACCACAACCTAATTTTAGAACATTTTATCATCCCATAAAGAAACCCTCTACATATTATTAGCCAATTTCAATTCCAGCTCCCCGCCTCAGGCACTGGGAACCACTGATATGCTTTTTGTAACTATGGATTTGCCTATTCTAGACACTTCCTATAAATGGAAACATACATTGTGTCTGGCTTCTTTCACATAGCATTATGGTGTCAAGGTTCATCTGTGTTGTAGCATACTTCATTATTTGTTTTTGATGAATAATATTTCATTTTTATGGTTATATCACATTATGTTCATCAATTCATCAGCTGAGGGACATTTGGGTTGTTTCCATTTTTCACTATGATGTATAAGGCTGCTATGGATATTAGTGTAGGATATTTTGAGTGGACATCTGTTTTCAAATCTCTTGTATAGATACCAAGGACTGAAATTGCTAGCTCATATGGCAACTCCGTGTTTAACTTTTTGAGGAACTGCCAAACTCTATTCCAAAGTGTTGCACCATTTTACATCCCCATCAGCAATGTACAAGACTTTCAATTTTTCCACATCCTTGCCAACATTTGCTATTGTCCGTCTTTATTTATTGTAGACATCCTAGTGGGTGTGAAATGATATCTCATTGTGGTTTTGATTTGCATTTCTGTAAAGAATAATGATTTTGAGTGTCTTTTCATATGCTTATTGGCCATTTTTTTAATCTTCTTTGGAGGAATATCAATTTAGATCCTTTGCCTATTTTTAAATTGAGTTATCTCTTTATTATTGAATCTTAAAAAGTCTTTATATATTTTATATATTCTAGATACGAGTCCCTTATCAGATATATGATTTGCAAACATTTTCTCTGATTATGTGGGTTGTCTTTTCATTTTCTTGATGGTGTCCTTCAAAGAATAAAAATTTTTAATTTTTATGTGTATATATATTCTTGCTTGTGCTTTTGGTGTCATATCTAAGAAACTATTGCCTGATCCAAGGTCACAAAGATTTACTCCTATGTTTTTGTTTTTTATGTGAGGAAGATTAACCCTGAGCTAACAACCGTTGCCAATCCTCCTCTTTTTTGCTGAGCAAGATTGGCCCTAGGCTAACATCCATGCCCGTCTTCCTCTACTTTATATGGGATGCCACCGCAGCATGGCTTGACAAGTGGTGCATAGGTCCATGCCTGGGATCCAAACCTGCGAACCCCGGGCCACTGAAGAGGAGCACGTGAACTTAACTGCTATGCCACCGGGCTGGCCCCTACTCTTGTGTTTTTTAAACTAAAAGTTTTATAGTTTTACCTGTTACATTTAGGTCTATGTTCCATTTCGGGTTAATTTATTTATGTGGTGTGAGGTAGGAGTCCAACTTCATTGTTTGGCCTGTGGATCAAGGTGTCTCATCACCATTCGTTGAAAAAACTTCTTTCCCCACTGAATTGTCTCACCAATTTTGTCGAAAAATCAAGTGAACATAATTTTAAGGGTTTCTTTCTGGACTCTCAATACTATTTCACTGATTTATAGATCTCCTTATATATTGCCACACAGTCTTGATAGCTGTAGGTTTGTAGTAAGTTTTGAAGTTGGAAAGTGTGAGTGCTCCAACTTTGTTCCTGTTTTTCAAGATTGCTTTAACTATTCTGGGTCCCTTACATTTCCATATAAATTTTAGGATCAGCTTATCAATTTCTGCAAAAATGGCAATTGGAATTTTGAATTGCAGATGTTAGTCCATTTATATTTTTTTAGATTTATTGAGATATAATTGACATATAGCATTGTTTAAGGTGTACAATGTGGTGCTTTGATACACATATATATTGTGAAATGATTACCACAATAAGGTTAGTTAACACATCCTTCACCTTACATAATTACGATTTTTTGTTTTCATTGTTATGGTGAGAACATTTAAGATTTACTCTCTTAGCAACTTTCAAGTATTTAATACAGTATTATTAACTGTAATTATCATGCTATACATTAGATCCTCAGTATTTATTCCTCGTATAACTGGAAGGTTGTACCTTTTGACCAACATCTCTTCATTTACCCCATCCCACAGCCCCTGGCAACCACCAGTCTACACTCTGCTTCTATGAGTTTGGCTTTTGTAGATTCCACGTATAAGTGAGATCATACAGTATTTGTCTTTCTCTGTCTAACTTATTTCAGTTAGTATAATGATCTCAAGGGTCATCTACCTTGTCGCAAATGGCAGGATTTCCTTTTTATGTGGGTAAATCATATGTGTGTGTGTATATATATATAAAATATATCCCACAGTTTTTTTATCTACTCATTTGTTGCTGGACATTTAGGTTTTTTTGTTTCCATGTCTTGGCTATTGTAAATAATGCTGCATTGAACATGGGAATGCAGATATCTCTTCAAGACCCTGTTTTCATTTCCTTCAGATAAATACCCAGAAGTGGGAATGCTGGATCATATGGTAGTTCTATTTTTAACATTTTGAGGAACCTCCGTACTGTTTTTCCGTAGTGGTTGCACCAATTTATATCCCCACCTATGGTGCATGAGGATTCCCTCTTCTCCATATTCTAGCCAGCATCTGTTATTTCTTATATTTTTGATGATAGTCATTCAAACAGGTGTGAGGTATATCTCATTGTGGTTTTTGATTTGCATTTCCCTGATAGTTAGTGATGTCGAGCACCTATTCATATACTTCTTGACCATTTGTGTGTCTTCTTTGGAAAAATGTCTATTCAGGTTCTTTGACCATTTTTTAAGTGCATTATTTGTTTGTTTTTGCTGTTGAGTTGTATGAGGTTCTTATATATTTCGGATATTAACTCCTTATCAGATATATGGTTTGTAAATATTTTCTCCCTTTCCATAGGTTGCTTTGTCATTTTGTTGATCATTTCTTTTGCTGTGCAGATGTTTTAGTTTGATGTAGTCCCACTTGTTGATTTTTGATTTTTTTACTTGTGCTTTTGGTGTCATATCCAAAAAATCATTTCCAAGACCAATGTCAAGGAGATTTTTCCATATATTTTCTTCTAGGAGCTTTACGTTTTTAGGCCTACATTTAAGTCCTTAGTCCATTTCCAGTTAATTTTTGTGAGTGATGTAACATAGGGGTCTAATTTCATTATTTTGCAAGTAAATATCCAGTTTTCCCAATACCATTTATTGAAGAGACTATCCTTTTCACATTGAGTATTCTTGCCTCCCTTGTCAAATATTAACTGACCTGGGCCGACCCGTGGCTTAGCGGTTAAGTGCGTGTGCTCCGATGCTGGCAGCCCGCGTTCGGATCCTGGGCGCGCACCGACGCACTGCTTCTCCGGCCATGCTGAGGCCGCGTCCCACATACAGCAACTAGAAGAATGTGCAACTATGACATAAAACTATCTACTGGGGCTTTGGGGGAAAAAAAAATATTAGCTGACCTTATATACATGGGTTTATCTTTGGGCTATGTGGGTATCACTTGTAATGTTTCTTCTATCACTTATGATTTTTTATTTGAGTTTTTGTCCTCTTTTTTTAAAATTTAATCTACCTAAGTGTCAATTTTGTTTATCTTTTCAAAAAAACAACTTTTAGTTTTGTTGATCTTTTCTATTATTTATCTATTTTCTATTTTATTTATTTCTGCTATAATCTTTATTATTTACTTCCTTTTCCTAATTTGGGCTTAGTTTGTTCTTCTTTTTCTAGTTCCTTGAAGGGTAAACTTAGGTTCTGTATTTGAGATTTTTCTTTATTCTTAATGTAAGAATTTATCACTGTAAAATTCCCTCTTAGAACTGCTTTTCCTGCATTCCATAAATTTTGGTAGGTCGTATTTTCATTTTCTTTTGTTTCAAGACATTTTTTAATTTCTTTTTTGATCCATTGGTTGTTCAGTATTGTGTTGTTTAACTTACACGTATTTATGAATTTTCCAATTTTCCTCCTGTTATTGATTTTTAGTCTCATACCATTGGAATGGAAAAAGACAGTTGGTATTATCTCAATCTTAAAATTTTTAAGATTTTCTTTGTGATGTAACATATGATCTATCCTGGAGAATGTTCCATGTGTACTTGAGAAGAATGTGTATTTTGCTACTGTTGGATGGAATGTTCTGTATATGTCTGTTTAGGTACATTTGGTCTAAAATACAGTTTAAGTTCAGTGTTTCCTTATTGATTTTCACATGTGCTATTCGTCTTTAACTTTTGACAATTTGATTATAAATCGTCTCAGTGAAGACCTCTTTTTGTTCAACCTATTTTGGGTTCTTTGGGCTTCATGAATCTGCTTTTCCTCCTCCTCTTCCTTATTCATTTTACTCATTTTATTCCTTGCCATCTTAGGATATTGAACCTCTTTATAGAAGACATCATTATCATCTTTGATAGCTTCTCTTGAGTGATGTCCTACTGATCCTGCAACTCATATAAAATATGCTGCACTTCATCTGCAGTAAGGATAGCTTCAGCAGCATCATCTCAGGATCCTTCCTCAGGAACTTCGAGAGAACAAAAGCAATTAAAGAAGGAATCATCATATAACTGCTTGATTGGAAAAAATTAAAAAGTCTAGGAATGCCAAGTGTTATAAAGGATGTCAAGCAATAAACTCTTGGTGGGAGTGTAAATTTGTTCAACTAGTTGTAAAGTTGAACATGTGCATACCGCATGATTGATAAATTCTCCTATTTTGTATATACCCAGGAGTAGTGCTTGTCAAAGGGGAGTATGATATTAATATTTTGAGGGGGAATGATTTTTGCTTGTACTGGGTAGTATCAGACATTATAGGATGTTTAACATCCATGGCCCTAACCCTCTGAATGCTGGTTGTACTCCCCAATCACTGTGACAATCAACATTTCCTAGGTGAGAACTACTGGCCTAGAGAAACTTGAATCGCTGCACTAGTAGATATATAAAGGAATGTTCAGTAGCAGTGTTCATAATAGCTCTTAACTGGAAACAGCTCAAAATATCCATAATAGGAGAACAAATAAATAAATTGTGGTATAATCACACAATGGAATACCCTGATGGCCTCATGATACCAACATAACAGCCCTCACTTGCTTATATTCAGGCTTTTTAATGTAAGAGCAAAATAATCTTTTTGTCTCATTTAGCCACTCTTTTTTTCTAGTCTCTAAAAAATACTAGTTTGAAAATTACTGTGACTTGGAAATGAGCCCTGGCCATTGGTAAAGACCCCATAAAACAAATGTGGTAGTGTAATGAGATTGTTTCCCCTGTAATCACTAGGTTATTCCCTAAAATATATGAAATGTGAAGGACTTAGATATAATGCTAGCTGATGCAATTTGATTATGATACAGAAGTCTGAATTTAGATGCTGATATTATTTTTTGAAATGAAAGTTCATAGTTGACCTTTAGCTACCTGATTTAAAGGTGAATTACTATGCCTTAGCAAACCTGCCTTTGAATGTCTGGCCATTTTTGATGTAATTTAATTGTTCAGACTCTGGATATCTAGTAGTCCTCCATGTGCTTCGATAGCTTGAACCTTGAATATTTTGCTAATTTTCGTAAAAATCAAGACTTGGCTGGTTTCATAAGATAAAAATCCTAATGGTTTTCTCTCTTAAACAGCCTGGAAAGAATTCATATCATTAGTCTGTGCTGGTGTTATTGTAATCTCTGACACATGCTTAAGGTCATGCTATTCCTTCTCTGACTAGACACAGTTTTCTGGAGGACCCAGTTTCTTTTGGGGTACCCCTACGCTGTTGAAATTATTTCATCTATCCTTCTCCTCTATCAAAGTACCCCATACTCTGGAGAGTGATGAGAAATTGTAACTCATAATTTCTCTTTGGTTGAGAATCTTCCACTTTTTTCCCCACTGGGTATCAGAAGACAGGCATTGGCAACAGTATATGTATGTTCTTTATCCATAGTTTGCTTCTAGTTTTACTATTAGAACTGGAAAGATAGCTTTTAATTAGACTGATATAAATTTGAATTCTCATTCTCCTACATACTAGCTGTATGATCTTGACCCAGTTGCCTAAACTCTCTAAGGCTGATTCCGCCTTTCAATAGTAGAGTGGAACACCTACCTCATAAAGTTGTTTTGAGATTTAAATCATGGTGTACCTAGAAGGTCTGGGACATGGCCCGTTTGAAAGTTTATACTATTTACAGGGTTTAAATAATAATTCCTTAAGAGCAAATGGTCATAAAAACTATGTTTCATAATTTAATGTGCAGTATATAATACAAGCCAGAAGATGTTGTAAGAAATAAATGAGTTTGCACATTGCATATATATATATAATCTAAATGGCCAAAAAACATAGAAAAAGTATTCTAACTTCTTTAATAGTCAGGAAATGCCAATTAAAATTACCTACCAAATTGCCAAAAAGATTTTAAAAACATGATAGTGGGTTATTCGTTGGTGCTCATTTTGTCTCACCTTCAAATTGTTGGACCCTAGTGAGTGCAGGGGAACAGGAGGAAGAAGATCATATTAGCTGAACTGTAGGGAAGGCGCCAGTCTCAAGGATACTGAGCTTCACTGGAATGTGGCTGGTCTGCTCATATATCTTTTATGCTTTTTCTCCTCCCGTAGTATAGGACTGATCTAAACTCTCAACAACATGTCAAGGCCAGAAGATGTCTCTTTTCTTCCATATACCATTGGAAGGTGTCTCTAACACAGATATATATATATTTTAAATATAAAAATTATAATTTGGAAATTATGCCTCAGGCTTTTGCTTTCTGCTACAAGGGAGGAGCTGGTATCAAACTAATTCTGCCATTGACAGTAACTATAAATGTTTGACAGATATTTTTATAAAGCTATTTAAAGACATTAGAGGGAAACCAAGGCAGCCAGAACATGAGAGGACAAATTATAGTGAATGAAAAAACATTGAGATAAGTCTTCCGTTTGCTGCTGCTTTCTCCCTGCAAAGAATTGTCCAATTCACAGAGTGTATGGCGTAGAGGCCAAACAAATAGCAGCAATTAGAGCTTGCAATACTCTTACTGCGCCAGGAAGACCAAAACTGGAGGACACAGCTACCAAGTGGCTGGGATGTGAATGCACAAGTTCCCTGGGGAAAAAAAAGGTAGCTGCAAAGAAGTATTATTAACATTCCACATGAAATTTCCACTTGAGGCATTAGCTGACTTTTAACCCTTGCCCCTTCAGGATGAGAGGCAAAGAAATGAAGCATAAAGCAGCTGCCAAAATGCTACAAAGTTAAACAGATCCAGGAATATCACAGTGCCAGGAAGGCAAAAACAGGAATTCAGGGATCTCCAAGGGACCCTAGTAAACAACCTAGATTTGTATTTGAGCCCCAGAAAGTGCTGCACCATATGAGTAAGGTTAAACTGGCAATAGACCAATCTCAGCTACATCAAGGTGATCTACCTCCACTCCGGCTGTTGTTTAGAAATAAACATTTTATCTTCTTCTGAGGAAGATAATATCATCCAGAACCACTACAATTTTCCATATACAAAGTCCAGATAAAAAATTACCAGATATGCTAACAGGACCAAATGACCAAAAATCAAGGAAACAAACAACAGAAACAGGCGCACAGGTGATTGAAAAGTTGGAGTTAACAGACATGGCCTTTAAAATAACTACAATTAATATATTCAATAAATAAAGGAAAAGATGGGTAATTTTATCAGAGATATGGAAATTATAAAATACAATCAAATGAAAATTCAAGAATTAAATAGTATAATAAATGAAATTAAGAATTCAATAGATAAATTTAACAAAGATTAAACAGAACAGAGGAGAGGATTAGTGGACAGAATGATGTAGACTAAAGCTTAGATAAAAACATTGGAGAATACAGAAAAGAGAATAAGGGACATAGATAACTTGGTGAAAAGTTCTAACATATATGTACTCAGAATCTGAGATGAAGAGAAAAAGAGGGCAAAAGCAGTATTTGAAGAAATACCTGCCAAGGATTTTCCACACATTGAGGAAAGGTCTCAAGCTACATGTTCTAGAGGCTATATGAATCTGAGGCAGCTTAATGACTGGCAGGCAGAATAATGCACCCCCAAAGATGTCTACATCCTAATCCTCAGAACTGTGACTATGTTATGTTACATGGTAGAAGGGAATTAAGGTTGCAGATGGAATTAAGGTTGTTAAGCAACTGGATTGAAGATAAGGAGATTTTCCTGGATCCAAGTGGGCCCTTCAAAGTGGAAAAGAAAGGCAGCAGTTTTGGTTAGTGAAAGATGTGGAGTGAGAAGGACTTGACCAACCATTGCTGGCTTTAGAGATGGAAGACAGAGGTCATGAGCCAAAGAATGCATGTGGTCTCTAAAAGTTGAAAATGGCCCGTTAAGCTTATAACCAGCAAGAAAACTGAGACCTTGGTCCTACAAGCACAAGGAATTGAATTCTGTTGATAACTTGAGTGAGCAAAAAAAAAAAAAAAAGGATTTTCCTCTAAAACCTCCAAAATGGAACTCACCCCTGCTGACACCTTGATATTAGCCAGTGAGATATATACTGGACTTCTGACCTACAAAACTGTAAGATAATAAATTTGCGTTGTTTTAAGTCACTAACTTTGTAGTAACTTTTTATGGCAACAATAGAAAACTAGTACAGTGAGAAAGAAAACCAGACATAGGTACATCAAAGTAAAAGTGATGGATACCAGAAACAAAGAGAGAAATTTTAAAGTAACTAGAGAACAAAGACACGTTATCTTTTCAGGAGTGACAATAACCTTGACAACTGAATTTTCAAAAGAAATAATGAAAGAAGACAATGGTCTGACATCTTTAAAGTGCTGAAAAAATATGTTCCAACTAGGCAAATTTTTTTTCAAAATGAAGGTGAATCAAAAAGTTTTAAGGGAAACAAAAATTGAGAGAATTTATAACCATCAGACATGCACTAAAAGAAATACTAAAAAGAGTTATTTAGGCAAAAGGAAAATGATCCCAAATGGAAACAAGGTAATTCAAGAAGGGATGAAGGACACTAAAAATAGTTGATATGAGTAAATCTACATAAATATTGACTATTCAAAACAACAACAATATCTTTTGAAGTTTAAAATATATGTGTAATTAAAACACATGATAACAGCACAAAAGATGGGAAGGTACAAATGGAGCTGAAGTGTTATTAAGTTCTTACTATGACTGGAAAGTGGTAAAAGCACTATCTTAAGGTGGAGTTTAATAAGCCAAGAAGGAATGTTTTATTCATGAGTAACTAAGATATTAATAAAAAATGTATGACAGACAAGCTCCAAGAGTGTTAAAAATGTAATAGCAAACAACTTAATTAATCTAAAAGAAGGCAGTAAAAGAGAAAAAAAAAATAAAGAAGAGAGGGCAAATAGAAAACAAATGCTAGTAAAATGGGAGGTTAAAACACAAATTTCCCAGTAATCACATTAAATATAAATGGAATAAGTACTCCAATTAAAAAGCAAAGATTGTCAGACAAGATAAAAAAACAAATTACAATTATGTGCAGCTTTTTAAAAAATTTATTTACTTTTCCCCCCAAAGCCCCAGTAGATTGTTGTATGTCATAGCTGCACATCCTTCTAGTTGCTGTATGTGGGACGTGGCCTCAGCATGGCCAGAGAAGTGGTGCGTCGGTGTGCACCCGGGATCCAAACCCGTGCCGCCAGCAGCGGAGCGCGCACACTTAACCGCTAAGCCACGGGGCCGGCCCCACGTACAGCTTTTAAGAGACATACTTTAAGTAAGACATAGAAAATTTGAAAGTAAAAGTGTTGAAAAAGATATACTATGCAAACATGAACCAAAATAAAGCTACTATAGTTATGCTAATATCAGACAAATTAGACTTTAAGGCAGGAAGCATTATGAGAGATATTGGAGAGACATTTAGCAATGATTAAAGGATTAATTCAACAGCAAGTTTAAAAAAATCTTAACTGATATGCACAAAATAAAATAGCTCCAAAATGCATTAGGTAAAAACTGACAGAACTATAAACGTAAATAGATAAATCTAAAAACATGTTTGGAGATTTTAGCACACCTCCCCCAATAACCAATGAAATAAGCAAACAAAAGAAAAGATATGGATATAGAAGAATGAACAAGACTAACAAATATGTCCTAACATATTTAGAACATTGTATGCAATAAATGTAGAATACACATTTTTTTCAAATGTGCGTGGATTATTTATCAAAATTGACCATATACTGGGCCACAAAGCAAGTCTCAGCAAATTTCAAATGGCTGAAATCAGAGTATATTCTCTGACCACAGTGGAATTAAGATAGAAATCAATAAGAAAAAGAGACTAGAAATCTTCTAATATTGGAAAATTAAGCAATATGTTTCTAAATAACTCAAGATCAAAGAAGGACTAAAAATGGAAATTATAAAATATTTTTTGAGCTGAATTATAATAAAAATATGACATCATAACTTGTCCAATGTGTCTAAAGCAGTGCTTAGAGAGAGCTTCAAAGCCTTGTTTGTATATATTAGGAAAGAAGAAAGGCTAAAAATCAGTGATGTAAACCCTCACTTCAAGAAGGTTAAAAAATAGCAAGGTAAGGGCCAGCCCCAGTGGCCTAGTGGTTGGGTTCGGCATGCTCAGCTTCGATGGCCCAGGTTTGGTTCCAAGATGTGGACCTACACTGCTGGTTGGTGGCCATGCTGTGGTGGTGGCCCACACACAAAATGGAGGAGGATTTGCTACAGATGTTAGCTCAAGGCGAATCTTCCTCAAGCAAAAAAGAGGAGTACTGGTGACAGATGTTAGCTGAGGGAGAATCTTCCTCAGGAAAATAAAATAAAATAAAATAAAAAATTGCAAGTTAAACTCCAAGAAAGGAGAAAGAGGGAAATGACAAGAGCAGAAACCGAAGAAATAGAAAACAGACAATAGAAAAGATCAACAAAGCCAATAGTTGGTTCTTTGGAAAGACTGATGAAATTGGTAAATGTGTAGCAATACTGATAAGAAAAACAGAGAAGGCGTAAATTATAAGTATCATTGAAGGAAAAAGGACATCAGTACAGAATCTGTAGATATTGAAAAGATAATGAGAGGATATTATGAATAATAAATTTGTTAATTTGCATGAAATGCACAAATTATGTAAAAAATACAACTTACCAAAACTGATTTCAAGAAGATATACAAAATCCAAATAGTTTTATACATATTAAAGAAATCGGTTCCACAATTAAATATGTTCCTACAAAGAAAATATTAGACCCAGATGACTTCACAGTGAATTCTCCCTAACATTTAAGAAAAAAATAACACCAATCTTACTTCAACTTTTCCAGAAATTAGAAAAAGAGAGAATGACACATTACCCTACTTGTTTCATGAGGCCATTATAATCTTGATACTAAAACCTGTCAAGGACATTATAGGAAAGGAATACCATAGACCAAATCTCTTGTGAATATAGATGCAAAAATTCTGCACAAAATATTAGCAATATAAATCCAAGAATTATAAGGATAATACATCACAACCAAGTTGGATTTATTCTAGGAATGGAAGAATGGTTTAATACTTAGAAAGCAACAATATAATTCATCACATTAACAGAAAAGAATATATGATCATCACAATATAGGCAGAAAAAGTCTTTGATAAAATTTAATACTTATTCATGTGAAAAACTCTTAGAAAACTAGGAATTGACAGAAAATTTCTTAATCTGATAAGAGGTTTAAAAACTGTACAACATGTGGCATATTAATGGTGAAATATTGAAAGCTTTGGAAAACTGTTGGGTTGTGTATATTAGAGCTTACCATATTACCCAGTAATACCAATCAGATATATAAGCACAACAGAAATGCTTATATACGTGGACTGAAAGAAATGTATGAGAATGTTCCTAACAACATTATTTGTAATAGTTGAAAATAGTAAATAACCCAAGTGTCTATCAACAATAAAGTGAACAAATTATGTTATGTTCATACAATAAAACTGTAGCATCAATGGAAATGAATGAAGCACTATTACAAGCAACATGGAGACATTTCACAAATAGAATATTGAGCAAAAGAAGCCAGATACAAAAGAATATGCATGCATGAGTCCATTTCTATGAAGTTCAAAAATAGGCAAAACTCATCTATGGTGATATAAATCAGAATAGTGGTGTACATCATGGAGCTAATGACTGAGATGGACATGGAGGAGGATCTGGGGTACAGGTGATGTTTTATCTCTTGATCTAGGTATTGGTTCCATGGGTATGCTTATTTTGTTAACAAAAATATCAAGCTGTACACTTAATATGCATACACTTTACTGTATGTAAGTTATATTTCAATAAAAATATTTATAAAAAAAGAGTGATAACATCCAGAGCTGGAGAAGATGGTGGAAATAGGTGCTCTTGTACATTTTTATTGAAATTTGATTGATATATCACTTTTGAATTTTGAAAATTATATTTATGGAAATTTCAAATATGCCTATCATTGACCAAGTAATTCCACTTTTGAGAATCTGTGGTAGTCAATATCATTGTTTGCCTAATATTTCTGGTTCCCACTCTAGGTGTGCAGTTGGATTGTTCTCAGATTCCCTTGGATTTAGGCATTGTCATGGACCAGTTTTGGCAAATGAAATTTGAGTGGAAGTGACATTCCTACAAAATAGAAATAACCAATGGTTACGTAACAAACAACTCCACCTCAACAAAAAAAAACACAACCTCATTAACAATTAAGTAAATCCAAATGTAAATAATAATGGGATTTCATTTTTCACCTATTTGGATTTATAAATTGGAAAAAGAAAGATCTAACACAACGTTGGCAACGGAGTAAGAAACTGGGCGCTATTGGGCTCATGCCCCAGGTCACACAGCTGGGAAGTGGAGAAGCCCAAATCAGAACCCATGTCTGTCTGTATCCACAGCAGGTGGGTCTGCTCCCTCTATTACTCATTATCCACTCCTGGTCTACCATCTTTGTGGTTAGAATCCTTGAAGGTAGCCCTAACCATGCTACAAATTGTGTCATGAGCTAGATTTCAAATCACAAATTCTCTCTCACTTTGCCTCCAAATTTCTGTTTGAAAAGTAGAAATTACAAATGTATCAAAGCCAGAACTGCAGCTTGCATTGCTAGTTGGCAAGAAATCAGACTCCTAACCAACAGTCAAGTAAACCACCATGTCTATAATGTAGTCTTCTTGAATTCAAGGAAAGTTCCTCTACCATGAATGAAAAATCAGGAGAGTGGTGTGCAACACAATGGGGTCATTTTTTAGTGTCATTGCTCTTTTATTTTTTCCACAAAAGGAATCATTTAACCATGCTATTCTTGAATTTATTTCTTTCATATAATTTGATATCACTCCATATCACTTCATAGAGTTCAACTTCAATCATTTTCACAGGCTACTTTAGTATTCCATTGTATGTATGTGTGTATGCATATCGGTAATATACTCCATACGGTATTATAGCCACTAAGAAAAGAAATTTAACATCTTCTCTCTCTCTCTTCCTCGCTCTCTTTCTTTCTCCCCTCCCCTCCAGGATCTCTGTTCTCTCTCTTTGGAAAGTATTCATATACTGATAAATAGATGCTACTGACCAGAGCTAGTCATCTACATAGGTAGATGACAAGGAAAACACCTCCAGGGTATTCGGGCAACTAGACACAAAAGATATATAGGTTGCACTGCTCAGCCATGGAAACTTCCATTCTTAACGAAAGACAAGGATGTACATGTGAGAGGTTGTGGTGTGTCTAACATAATGGGATATATCATTTTCAATTCCCTTTCCTATGATTGTAATACTGTGACCTGAAGATAGAGATGACAACACACTGCAAGCAGTCAGACAACTCTTGATATCAAGTATATATCCAGCACTGTACTCACCAGTCTCATGAAAAATTCCATCCTCACCTCTGTGTGTTATGTAAAGGAAATGGGATAAGCCATTTTCAGCTTCATTTTTTTCCTGATTTTACAAATGTTCATTGAAAGATCTTAAAAGATGCTGAAAATTATAAGGAAGGAAATATATATATACAGTAATATTACCACCTGGAAACATTTGGTGTTAATGTTTAGGTCTATAATGTTCCACATTCCTATTCTATTCATTGTGGGTTGAATTGTATCCCTGCAAAAGATATGTTGAAGTAAGTCCTAACCCCTGTTACCTGTGAATGTGACCTTATGCGGAAATAGGGTCTTTGCAGACATAATCAAGTTAAGATGAGATCATACTGGAATAGGATAGGCCATAACCCAATATGACCAGTGTCTTTATAAGAAAACAAAAGAAGAGATGCAGAGACAGAGAGAGAGAGAGGAGAATGCCAAGGGAAGACAGAGACACAAAGGAGAGAAGGCCATGTGAAGACAGAGGCAGAGATTGTAGTGATGCATTTGTAAGCCGAGGAATGCCAAGAATTGCCAGTGAGCACGAGAAGCTAGAAGAGGCAAGGAAGAGTTCCTTCCCTAGAGCCTTCAGAGAGAGCGTGGACCTGCCAACACCTTGATTTTGGACATCTAGCCTCCATAACTGTGAGACAATAAATTTCTCTTGTTATAAGCCACCTAGTTTGTTGTGTTTTGTTATGGCAGCCCTACGAATCTAACACATTATTGATACATTTAATAAACTATTTAAAATATATTTAAAAAACTCCACAGCATATTTAACATCCTTCTATGCTCATACTGTCTATATCATTATTTTAATTAGCTGCAGAAGAAATATTTTCTGCATATCTTCAAGTTTTAAATTTCATTTACTTTTCTGACTACAAAGGTCGTATTCTTTTAGATAAGAAAATAGTAGGGAAAATCTGTAAAATAAGATTTAATTGCTGTGACCCCACTCCTAGGCCCCTTTAAAAGATATTTTCTATAAATGGTTTTGGTATATATTATTCCAGATATTTTTCACTTCATATTTGTTGCCAAGAGAAATGTAACTTTCTTTTTCTCTATCTTTTTCTGTAAATGCAAGGCGCATATGTTTTATTGATATAGTATACTAGCATAAGAATGCTCATTGAAGCATTGTCTATAAGGGCAAAATACTGGAAACTAGCTGAATGTCCACCAATGGATGAAAGCTTGAGCAAATTGTTTCATATTCATAATAGAACATTTTCTTCAGCTATTAGAGAAAAAATAATTATATCTATATTAATGACTTGAAGAGATATTTATGATATATTAAGTGAAATACATACACACGCAGTGAATATGGAGAAAAGTGTGGAATAATACATAGTAGGTTATCTGGAGTTTGGAGGTGAGGAAGAAAATGTGTGTGTGTGTATGTGAAGTTATATATATTTTTAGTAAGATCATTATATTATTTCATTTCATTTTTTAGTAAACACATGCTAGTTTTATAATTCTGGAGGAACATTTGATATAATTCTGGAGGAACATTTGATCACAGATTGAAAAAATATACAAATTTGAAAACCTCTTATTTACTATGGATATATCAGTTAAAGAATATATTATCATTACCATTTATTATAAGCTTAAAATTTATAATAAACTTATTACCTAAAAGTAGAAAAAATAACATGTTGCATAGACTATGAGTATTTAGTCACATGAACATAAAAAATATGTTTAACTCGTGAGTCTTTTCACAGAAAAATCTCTATTCGTAATATACACTTCTTTCATTAGAAGGACCAAAACATCATTCCAATAATATGAATTATTAAACTTTATTTGTTCAAAAATCCTCATTGATGACAGATAAAGTTTGGATAAAATTACTTAGGAGGTGTGGTAATAACATTTGCAAAAGCCAGATAAAAGGATGTAACAAACAGCTCTTTTGAGAGGCTCTTCAGGATCATTTACTTGCTCTTGCTATGCATTTCCTTTTCAAATTTCTGTTTCAGCATATAATTTTGGAGTAGCTCCTGATTATAGTAAATGATCATTCTACAAAATTTATAACATTTTAGCAAAATGAAATAGCCTCCGTCACATTAATTTTCTTCTTGTCAACACATTGCTATCATCATGGTCTTCACTCTAATTTATTGTGGGGACTATAACAGTGTCAATATTTTCCTAGTCTGTTAAAGACTGGTAAATGATGGAGAGCTGCTTTAATGTGTATGTTACAAGTGGTACTGCCACGATATCCCTGAGATTATCTGCAGCAAATTTTACTGGTCATGATCACAGCTTAGTGGATCATAATGTCTTTATGCACAATGCATCAGATAGAATAATTAATTGAATGCTTCATGTGTGCCAGGAACTGTGCTAAGCATTGTACAAGCATGATATTATTTGAAATAAATAATTATCCAATTAGATAGGTATTATTACTCATACTTTAAGCCAAGGCTCAGGGTTTAAGCTATTTGTTAGGTAGCAAGTAGCAAAGCTAGGGCTTGAATTTAGGGTTTGTGACTCTAGATATGCTCTTTACCTATAAGCTATGCTACTTCCAATAGTATCTAAGGTATACATTACGAGAGTTCAACAATATCTGGTTCTCCTCCATTTTCTGTGCATTGGAAGGGTATATTACCTAGCCCTCTTGTAATTAGGACCATCTAACTAGTTCTGGCCAAGAGGCTGTGAACAGAAGTGACGTTTTTTGTTTCCAGGTTGAAATATTCAATTGCTAACGTGCAACTCTTGCCAC
This sequence comes from Diceros bicornis minor, assembly GCF_020826845.1. NCBI lineage: Eukaryota > Metazoa > Chordata > Mammalia > Perissodactyla > Rhinocerotidae > Diceros > Diceros bicornis. Next base: position 99,381,202 of record NC_080781.1, on the reverse strand, counting down.
CTCTGTTTCCTAGCTGCAGCAACTGAGGAAGCCTTGTGTTGAGATGCTAGAGCTTCAAGTTTGAAGCAGCCTGATTACTCAGTCACCATATAGAGGGAAGATATCTAGGAGAGCTGTCTGAATCCACAATGTAATTTGTGCGAGTTAGAAGTATCCTTTTGTTGTGTTGAGCTGCTGAGACTGTAGGACTGTTTGTTACCGTAGCCTAACTTAACCTATCCTGATTAAAGCAGAAACTGGTACTGAAAGTGGAGTATTACCATAACAAAAACCTGAAATGTTACATTGGCTAAGTGGTTTTGGGGTAGGATTTTTCAGTGGAAAAATTTGGTGAAATTGTAACTTGCAATAAACTCAGCACATGTTATTAGGGAATTTGTAGCTCTAAGAGAAGAGGTTGGAAAACAATGCTAGTAAGGAAATACTATAGGGGAGGAGGCTAGAAAACAAAATGTTTATACTGTTCATAGTAGTGATAGTAGTGTTTGTTGATTGCTGCTGGCTTTGATTGGTGTGATGGTTCATTTTATGAGTCATCTTTTCTGGGCTAAGAAATGCCCAGATAGCAGGTAAGACATTGTTTCTGTGTGTATCTGTCAGGAGTCTCCAGAAGAGATTAAAATTTGAATCAGCAGACAGAGTAAAGAAAATTGCCTTCACAAATGTGGATGGGTATCAATCGGTCTGTTGAGGGCCTGAATAGAACAAAAATGTGGAGAAAGGGCAATTCATTCTCTCCGTTTCGGCTGAGACACTCATTTTCTGCTGCCCTTGGATATCAGCACACCTGGTTCTCGGGCTTTTGGATTCAGATTGGGAATTATACCATCAAGTCCCCGATTCTTAGGCCTTCAAGCTCTACTGAATTATACTACTGACTTTGCTGGTTTTCCAGTTTGCAGATGGTAGATTGAGGGACTTCTTGGCCTCCATAACAGCATGAGCCAATTCCTGTAATAAATCCCGTTTTATATATATATCTGTATATGTCCCATTGGTTCTGTTTCTCTGGAGAACCTTGATTAATACAATTAGCAAGAATAGCACAAAAAAGAGGTGAGCTCAGGAAAGAATTAGCTGATTTTCAAACAAATAAAGGGGAATAGAAAGTATAAGAACTTCAGATGTTTTATGGTTGGAAAACCCAACTGGGTTTCAACCTCAAACTGTAAAAAATAATATTGAGAGAACTTTGGACTGACAAATACCCATTAAAATGTTTCACATTATTAAAATGTATCGGGGGAATATTAGACTAATGGTGTGACACCCTGAAAAACTTCTCAAATAAGTAAAATTCTCAGGGCAAAGATTACCTTATTGATTTGGTCTTTCCACAAAAGACTGACAACCTCAAATTAATCAACATTAAAGAAACAGGGAGATATGGGGGCAAGAAAGAAAAATAAAAACAAGCTATAGCAAATCTTAGAACTATGCCAGCAAAAGATGCAGATGTGGTCATTGGCACATGTAGCTGACTGAAACCAAGCCTAAGTTTTCGAGGCAATTGAACTGTTAAAGAAACCATAAGACTAAACTAAGAGAGCCTGTGAAAAAGACTTAAACCAATCTTGGGCCACCAGGATTAAAATAATCTAGGCCATCAGACTTGATTTAGGCCATAAGACTTAAAATAATTCTTAGGACACCAAAACTTTATAGACAATAAGCAGTCTGAGACAGATGCGTACTTCCCTTGGAAGACGTATTCCGTAATGCTTACTCAGATATAACTGAGGAAGATAATGGAAAAAGAAAGCGAAGGTGAATCATGGGGCCACAGAGAACAATGAACAAGAAAACTGTTACAGAGAAAAGAATCAAGGCCTAATGAGGGAACAACCCCAATCTCCTGGATAACAGATATTTACAGTTCCTGCTATACATGTGTGAGTCTTTTTTGTCTCCTATTATTTGTCTCTACAAATGAGAGTATTTATTGTTGTTATATTTTTTTTGTTTTTTTGTTTTTTTTTTTGGTGAGGAGGATCGGCCCTGAGCTAACATCTGTCAATCCACCTCTTTTTGCTGAGGAAGACTGGCCCTGGGCAAACATCCATGCCCATCTTCCTCCACCGTATACGGGAAGCTGCCACAGCATGGCCTGCCAAGCGGTGTGTCGGTGCGTGCCCCGGATCCGAACTGGCGAACCCCAGGCCGCTGCAGCGGAGCACACGCACCCAACCGCTTGCGCCACCAGGCCGGCCCCGTTATACTCTTTTCTGTTTAAGAAAGATGAGATAAGTTTTTTTTTAATCTTTTTTTTACCAAGAAAGATTTGCCCTGAGCTAACATCTGTTGCCAATCTTCCTCTCTTTTTTTCCTTTTCCTTCCTCCCCAAAGCCCCAGTACATAGTTGTATATTCTAGTGGTAAGTCCTTATAGTTCTTCTATGTGAGCAACCACCACAGCATGGCTACTGACAGACCAGTGGTGTGACTCCTTGCCCGGGAACCGAACCTGGGCCGCTGAAGTGGAGAGTGCCAAACTTTAACCATCAGGGCTGGCTCGTACTCTTCTTGTTCCACCATTGCATATTGGGGGCAATGTGGAGGACAGATAACTTGACATTTTTGTTCGTAGATCCTGGCACCAAGGAGAGCCACGACTTGACCTGATGGAGAGAGCACTGCAAATCACCTGGAGATTCCGGAATTTTAAATTGTGACTGGTAGATTATGATGAAGATTATTAGTGTTCACCAATATCCATTTCTCTTCTACTTCTTGGACTTCTTCCATTTCTTTCCTCAAAGTCTCGTAGTTTTCATTATACAAATTTTTCACCTTATTGGTTAAATTTATTCCTAAGTGTTTTATTGTTTTTGACACCATTTTGAATGGGATTGTTTCCCTTATTTCTTTTTCAGACATTTCATTGTTAACCTATAGAAACACAACTGATTTCTGTATGTTGATTTTATATCCTCCAACTTTAAGAATTAGTTGATTAGTTCTAAGTAGCTTTTTGGTCAAGTCTTTAGGATTTTCTATATATATAAGATTGTATCATCTGCAAATAGTGCCAATTTTACTTCTTTTCCAATTTGGATGCCTTTTATTTGCTTATCTTCCATGAGTGATCTGGCTAGGACTTCTAGTACTATGTTGAATAAGGGTGGTGGAAGTGGGTATACTTGTCTTTTTCGTGATCTTAGAGGAAAAGCTTTCAATCTTCCACTGTTGAGTATTGTGTTACCTGTGGGCTTGTCGTATATGGCTTTTATTATATTGAGATATGTTTCTTCTATACCCAATTTGTTAAGAGTTTTTATCATGAAAGGATGTTGAATTTTGTCAAATGCTTTTTCTGCATCTATTGAGATGATCATACGATTTTTATCTTTCCTTCTATTAATGTCCTCTATCACATTTATTGATTTGTGTATGTTGATCCATCCTTGCATCACAGAGATAAATCCCAATCAATCATGGGTATGATCTTTTCAATGTGCTGTTGAATTTGGTTTGCTAATATTTTGTTAAGAATTTTTGCATCTATATTCATCAAGGATATTGGTCTGTATATAGTGTTCTTGTCTGGCTTTGGTATCAGGGTAATGCTGGCCTCATAGAATGAGTTTGGGAATGTTTCTTCAATTTTTTAGAAGAGTTTGAAAATACTTGGCATTAATTATTCTTTAAATGTTTGGTAGAATTCACCAGTAAAACCATACAGTACTGGGCTTTTTTGTGTTAGGAGGTTTTTGATTATTGATTCAATCTTCTTACTCATTGAGTGTTCCTATTGATTCATGATTCAGTCTTGGTACGCTGTTTGTGTCTAGGAATTTATCCCCTTTTTCTAGGTTATCAAATTTGATGGCATATAATTGTTCATAGTAGTCTCTTATGAACCTATGTCTTTGTGTGGTATCAGTTGTAATGTTTCCTCTTTCATTTCCGATTTTGTCTTCTCTCTTTTTTTCTTAGTTTAGCTAAAAGTTTGTCAATTTTGTTTATCTTTTCAAAAAACCAATTCTTAGTTTCATTGATCTTTTCTAATGTTTTTCTGGTGTTTATTTCACTTATTTCTGCTCTTATCTTTGTTATTTCCTACCTTCTATCTTTGGGCTTAGTTTGTTCTTATTTTTCTGGTTCCTTGAGATGTAAAGTTAGTTTTTTTTTTTGAGATCTTTCTTTTTTCTTAATATAGGGATTTATCACTGTAAACTTCCCTCTTAAAACTGCCTTTGCAGCAACCCTTAGGTTTTAGTATATTGTGTTTCCATTTTCATCTGTTTTGAGATATTTCTCGATTTCCCTTTTGATTTCTTCTTTGACACATGGTTGTTCAGAGTGTGTTGTTTAATTTCCACATATTTGTAAAATTTCCAGCTTTCCTCTTGTTGTTGATTTTTAGTTTCATACCATTGTAATCAGAAAAGATAGTTGGTATGATTTCAAACTTCTTAAATTTGCTAAGATTTGTTTTGTGTCCTATCATATGATCTATCCTGGTGAATGTTCTTTGCACGCTTGAGAAGAATGTGTATTCTACTGTTGTGGGATGGAATGTTCTATATTTGTCTGTTAGATCCATTTGGTCTAAAATATGGTTCAAGTCCAAAGTTTCCCTGTCAATTTTCTGTCTGGATGATCTATCGATTGCCAAAACTGGGGTATTAGAAGTTCACCACTATTATTGTATTGTTTATTTTTCTCTTCCAATCTGTTAGCATTGTCTTAAAATATTTAGGTGCTCTGATGTTGGGTGCATATATATTTATGACTGTTATATTTTCTTGGTGTTGATACCTTTATCATATTATAATGACCTTCTATGTCTCTTTTTACCATTTTTGGCATAACGTCTATTTCGTCTACTATAAGTATAGCTACCTCTGCTCTTTTTTGATTTCCATTTGCATGGAATATCTTTTGCCATACTTTCACTTTGAGCCTATGTGTGTCCTTAAACCTAAAGTGAGTCTATTGTAGGCAGCATGTAGTTGGATCTTGCTTTTTCCTATCCACCCAGTTACTCTGTGCCTTTTGATTGGAGAATTCAATCCACTTAGATTTAGAGTAATTATTGATATGTAAGGACTTACTAATGTCATCTTATTAAAGGTTTTCTGGCTATTTTATAGTTCCCTTGTTCCTTTTTTCCTCTCCTGCTGCCTCCCTTGCTGAATTGGTGATTTTCTATGGTGGTATGCTCTCCTAAACTTCTCTTTATCTCTTGTGAATCTACTATAGGTTTTTGCTTTGTGATTATCATGAGACTTACATAAAACATAGATATAGCAATCTATTTTATTCTGAGAACAACTTAACTCTTTTGCATACAAAATGTCTAAGCTTTTATTCTCCTACCTTGTGTTTTTAAAATCACAATTTATTCTTTATTCGTTGTGTATTTTTTAACAAATTATAGTAGCTATAGTTATTTTTGATACTTTTGCTCTTTAACCTTTATAATGTAGTCAAGTGGTTAACACACCAACATATTACTGTATTAGAGCTTTCTGAATATATATTTACCTTTACCAGTCTGCTGTATATTTTCATGTTACTAATTAGTGTTTTTTTCATTTTAGCTTGAAGAACTCCTTTTAGCATTTCTTGTAAGGCAGGTCTAGTGGTGATGAATTGCCTCAGCTTTGTTTGTCTGGGAAATTCTTTATTTCTCCTTCATTTCTGAAGTATGACTTTGACATATAGAGTATTCTTGGCTGGCAAATTTTTTTTATTTCAACACTGAATATATCATCCCACTCTCTCCTGGCCTGTAAGGTTTCAGCTGAGAAATCTGCTGATACACTAATGGGTGTTCCTTTGTAGGTTACAATTTTCTTTTCTCTTGCTGCTTTTCAGATTCTCTCTTTGTCTTTCATTTCTGACAGTTTTATTATAATGTGTCATGCAGAAGATCGTTTTGGATGGAAATAATAAGGTGATCTATTAGCTTCATGAACTTGGATGTCTAAATCTCTACCCATGTTTTGGAAGTTCTTAGCCATTTTTAAAAAAAATAAGCTTCCTGCCCCCCTTTCCCTCTCTTCTCCTTATGGAACTCCAACAATTCAGATATTGTTTCTTTTGATGATGTCCCAAATATCGTGTAGGCTTTTTTACTCTTTTTTATTTGTTCTCTTCTGACTGGGTTATTTCTGAGTTCCTATACCCTATCTCACTGATTCTTTCTTCTGTTTGGTCTATTCTGCTTTTGATGCTTCTATCGCATTTTCACTTCATTCGTTGAATTCTTCAGCTCCAGAATTACTTTTTGGTTCTTTTTTATGATTTCTGTCTCTGTTAAATTTTTGATTTTGTTTGTGTATTGTTTTTCTGAGTTTGCTGAATTGTCTTTCTGTGTTTTCTCATAGCTCATTGAGTTTCCTTAAAACAACTACTTTGAATTATTCATCAGGTAAATTGTAGATCTCCATGTCTTTGGGTTCAATTTCTAGAAGATTATTGTGATCTTTTGATATGTCATGTTTCCTTGATTTTTCATGTTCCCTGGAGTTTCGCATTACTGTTTTCACATTTGAAGTAGCAGTCATCTGCTGCAATCTTTACTAACTCTTTTCAAAGGAGAAATGCCTTTCATTAGTCCTGCTACAGAGTCTGAGTCTTGCTCAGACCTTGTGTGGATACACCTGCTCTATGCTTCTTGCTCCCCCTTGTGGCAGAATTCTTAAGATTGTATGTCTTCTCTTGATCCTATAATACATCAGGCTGTTCTGGTAGCCTCTCTTTTGTTTTCCTGAAGGTGGCACTACAGCACAAGTTTGTGGTTTCTCTCTTATCCTCAGACCCTGGCCTCCTTTCTGTGTGTGCTCCCTGTCTACCAGAGTTCACTCTCCCTGCCAATCTCAGAAGTGCACGCAGGGATCTGGCTACAAAGTGGGGGAGGGGGAGGGGGATGTGGATTTGGCAAGCAGTGTCCTGTGTGTACCTGTGGGCCAGTTGAGGTTATCTGCATGTGAGATTTTCCCAGCAGTTCATGGGTGGACTTCCTAATGGAGTCCAGAACACAGTCAGCAGGAACCATGTCTCTTTAATGCCCTCCAAAAATCCTACCTGCCTCTTTCCCACTCTCCTCCCTTTCCCAGTCATGGATATCCTGATTTAATACTCTGGATGCTGTGAGAGAGAAGTGAGTCTTTTTGGTAGTGTCCCACACAGCTGGAGAAACTAGGCATTCACTCACTTGCTCTTCCTTTCACCGTGGGAGAAATCACGGGCTGTCCTGTTTAGATCTAAGCTCTGTAACTTTGAGAGAGGGTGATGCTGGCAAAGTTTCGCTGTTCCTCTTACCCACTTCAGTGTGTCCAAACTGATATTTCTTTTACTCCAACGGAGTTCTGGAACTTCTCCTCTGGAAACCTTGACTTCCACAAAGGTTCTCTTGTCCATGGGGGATTGCCCAAGTCAATGTTTTCCAGGTGCTCCTGGACCATTGCCAGGAGGGGCTGGAACTGGTTCACAGGCTCCTTCAGATTCCACAGCCAGTGCTGAAGTCTGTCTATTACCTGATGCACAAGTGGGAAAAACTACCCCTGGGTCCTTTGGCATATAGTACTGGATACCACAGCTCCTATAGAAGCACTTTTTTTCATGGATGGATGATGAATTTTTGTTATTGAAGGTGGTGACAAAAATGAGGGACATCTTATGCTGCCATGATGCTGATGTCATTCCCTTCATCTCCTTTGTTATGGTGAGTTTGGGGATATTTCCTTGAAGTAGTTTATGGCAGCAAAAAAATTGTCACTTTATTTTCCTATAACTACACTGAACTTTGCTCTTGACTACTTGAACTTTTTAACAGTAAAGAAGTTTATCTAGTCACTTCAAGGCAAGTTTAATCACTTATGAACATCTCCTCTCTCTTTTGGGTGAATATGTGGCCAAATTCAAGGCTTTCTCTCACATTTTTACCCCTTCATAATCCTCAACTTTTGTTTTTTTTGATTCTATCATTTTTTAATTCTCTATTTCATTTATCTTCACTTGAATTTTATTATTTCCTTCCTTTTTGTAGCTTTGGGTTTAGCTTGACCCTTTTTTCTAGTTCCTTAAACTATAAAGTTAGGTTGTCAAGTTGGGACTGTTCTTCACTTTTAATGTAGGCATTTAAAGCTATCAATTTCCCCCTGACCACTGCTTTGATGGCATAACATAAATTTTTGTGTGTTGTGTTTTAATTTTCACTCATCTTAAAGTATTTCTAATTATCCCAGTGATTTCCTTTTTTACCCACTGGCTGTTTAAGAGTTTGTTAATTTCCACATATTTGTGCATTTTCAAATTTTCCTTCTGTTATAAATTTCTAGTTTTTGTCCATTGTGAGAAGAGAACAAAGTTTATGTGAATTCAATCTTGTTAAATTTACTGAGACTTTATTATGGCCTAACATATGGTCTATCCCAGAAAATGTTCCATGTGCCCTTAGAAGAATGTGTGTTCTGCTGTTGTTGGGTATAGTGTTCTATATATGTCTGTTAGGTCTAATTGGTTTATTGTGTTGTTCAAATTCTCTATTTTTATGGTTAATTTGTCTGGTTTGTTTATACATTATTGGAAATGGATATTGACATAAACTATTGTAGAACTGCCTATTTCTTCCTTCAATTTTGTCAATTTTTGCTTCATATATTTTGAGCCTCTTTCATAATGTGTATATATGTTTTTGATTGTTATATATTTTTGATGGATTGATCTTTTATCAATATGTAATGTCCTTTTTTGTCTCTTTTAACAATTTTTGACTTAAATTCCCTTTTGTCTGATATTAGTATAGCCATTTAAGCTCTCTTTTGGCTACTATTTTCATGGAATTTCTTTTTCCATTTTTTTACTTTCAACTTATTTGCATCTTGGGATACAAAGTGGAGTTTCTTATAGACAGCGTATAGTTGAAACATGTTTATTCATTCTGCCAATTTCTGCTTTTAATTATAGAATTTAATTCCTTTGTATTTAAAGTAATTATTGATGATGAGTAAGCTACTTTTGACATTTTGCTATTTGTTTCCTATATTTCATACCTGTTTTGTTACTTAATTCCTCCATTACTGCCTTCACTCTTGTTTAATCGATTATTTATAGTATATCACTTTAGGGGCCAGCCCAGTGGTACAAGAAGTTAAGTGCGCGCACTCCGCTGTGGCGGCCCGGGTTTGCCGGTTCGGATCCCGGGCGTGCACCGATGTACCACTTGTCAAACCATGCTATGGCGGCGTCCCATTTAAAGTGGAGGAAGATGGGCATGGATGTTAGCCCAGGGCCAGTTTTCCTCAGCAAGAAAAAAAAAAGAGGAGGATTGGCAGATGTTAGCTCAGGGCCAATCTTCCTCACAAAAATAAATGAATAAAATATATAGTATATCACTTTAATTCTCCTCTCATTTCTTTTTATTTTTTAAGTTATTTTCTTAGTGGTTACTTTGGGGATTACAATTAACATTTTAAACTTACAACAACCTAGTTGAATTAATACCAAGTTTGCTTCAAAAGCATACAAAAGCTCTGTTTCTGTACATTTCTGTTAGTCCCCCTTTATGTTGTTATTGACACAAGTTACATCTTTCTGTATTGTGTGCCCATTAACATTGATGTATAATTTTTTTTTTGAGAAAGAGTTGCCCTGGGCTAACATCTGTTGCCAATCTTCCTCTATTTCATATGTGAGCCACCACCACAGCATAACCACTGATGAGTGGTATAGGTCTGTGCCCAGGAAGCAAACCTGGGCAGCTGAAGTGGAGCTTGCCAAATTTAACCACTAGACCACCGGGGCTGGCCTGATTTACAATTTTTAAATGCATTTGTGTTTTAAATCATATAGGAAAAACAGATGAGTTATAAACCAAAAACATAATAATACTGGCTATTACGTTTACCTATGTTATTACATTTTCCACTGTTCTTTATTTCTTTGTATGGCACTGAATTACTTTCTACTTTCCTTTCATTTCCATCTGAAATTTAGCATTTCTTATAGGGCAGATGTACTAGCAACAAACTCCTTCAGCTTTGTTTTTTTCTTTTAAATCTGGGAATGCCCTAATTTGTATTTCATTTTAAAAGGATGATTTTTCTGGTTATAGAGTTCTGGGATAACAGTTTTTTGTTTTCATTTTTGTTTTTAATTTCAGCACTTTAAGTATCTCATCCATTGCCTTTTGGCCACCATGCTTTCTGATGAAAAATTGGCTGTTAATCTTATTGAGGATCTCCTGTATGTGATTATTGCTTCTGTCTTGCTGCTTTCATGATTCTGTTTTTGTCTTTTGACAATTTGATTGAATGTGTCTTTGTGTAGACATCTTTGAGTTTATCCTACTTACAATATGCGAAGTTTCTTGGATGTTTAGATTTGTGTCTTCTTTCAAAGTTGAGAAGTTTTCAGCCACCATATCTTCATATATTCTTTCTACCTTTATTTCTATCCCCTTTCCTTCTGGGACCCCCATTATGCATATGTCAGTCCATCTGATCATGCCACTCAAGTCTCTTAGGTTCTCTTCATCGTTCTTCATTGTTGTTTCTTTCTGCCCCTCAGACTGAATAATCTCAACTGACCTATTCAAGATTGCTTATATCTCTTTTGCCTGCTTTAATATGCTGTTGAACCTCTCTAGTGAATTTTTAATTTCAGTTATTGTACTTTTCAACTCCAAAAATTCTATTTGGTTCTTTTTTATAATTTCTATCTCTTTATTAATATTATCTATTTCCCGTGAGACTTCATTCTCTTAGTCTCCTTAATTTTTTATCAACGGATTCTTTTAGCTATTTGAGCATATTTAAGACAGTTGCTCTTTCTAGTAAGTCCTAGTTTTAATAAGTCTTTTTCTAGTAAGTCCAATGTCTGTGCTTCCTTAAGGAAAGGTTCTATTAATTAATTATTTTTTTCCTGTGAATGAGCCATACTTTCTTGTTTCTTTGCATGTCTCATAATTTTTTGTTGAAAACTGTACATTTTAAACATTATGATGTGTTAATTCGGGAATTTAGATTCATCCTCCTCAGGATTTGTTGTTGCTTTCTGTGGGTTGCATTTGTTTGCTTGTTTAGTGTCTTTTCTAAGCTATGTTTTGTAAAGAGTGTATTATTTGTCTTGTGTTGTCTCTGAAGTCTCTGTTACTTTACCTTGGTGCTAAGTTAGTGTTTTGACAGATATTTCCTTGAATGCTGTGTTTTAGTGGTCTTTCTCCTGGTTACATGTTTGCTTGGCTGTTGTTTAACCTTTGACTATCTTATAGAGTTTTGATAAGATTGATTCTGACAGTTTTTGCCAGGTTTTTAGATGTTTTTAGGAAGGGACAGGAACCCGCAGTTCCTACTCTGAATTTACATTGATGTCAATGTGGAAAACACACTTTTGAGTTTAAAGGGAAAATCCTTTGCAAATAGTTCATTCAAATATGTATATGTGAATGAATAAAAATTTTGTTTATAAACCTAAGTGTTAACACTGGGTGTTTGCATTACTTTATAATTTTCACTATCTTTTTTAGATTTTTCAGTTATCATTTTTATAACCAGAAAAATTAAGCTGAATATGGCATATCCCATTTTCTTACATCATGATCTCCCCTTCCCCCATATACACATGGCTGTGTCTTTAGGTGAGAATGGGATTTTCCATAAATCTGGAGATTGCTTTGTATGCACTTGATGTCACTAGCTGCCTGATTGACCTGAGTGTTTTTCCCTTTCCATCTCACTGTTCAGACCACAGTGCCAGCTCCTTAGCTGGTAAGCAGTTAGCACTTATCTGTAATTATAGGTATGCTCAGAGGAGAGAGAGAGAAGTTATTAAAAATTTTTAAAGGAAGTAATGAATCAGTATGTGGCATGATGCATATGTACAAATAATGGAATAGTAATGCAGCTGTTTAAAATAATGAGGTGGAACTTGAGGAAGTTACATGGAATGATGTCAAGTTGTACAAAAATAGCAAATTGCAGAATAACATGAATTGAATTATCTCATTTCTGGAAAAAAGAAACAATGGCATTAAAAAAAAGTAATCCCACCCTTACCTTTTGTCTTTATCTATGGAAGGTGAAATCTGTATACACACATGGAGGCTATAGTTGACTGGTGGTTCAGGTCTACTTTTTTGTGACTTTGAAATACAGGTTGCAATTATGGCTTGGGATACTGATTTATATTTTATAACTTTGGAAGAGAATTATTGTTTTTATGTGCAGCTCATCAATTAGCACATAGCACAGTTAAGGCCTATTTCCTAGATTCTACCACAGAGACTAGATTCTGTCTGTCTAGCCTGAAAAAACATATGTGACAGAAAATGCTTTTACCTGTATACTCTGATGACAAATTTGTACAGCTCTCATCAACTCTACTTAATTTTATTAAAAAATATCTTACTATAACCTCTGAGCATCCTTATCCTTTGTCAGAGTGTAAATTTCAGCATTTCCTGTGGAATTCAATTTCCCCAATGAGACACATCAGATCTTATCTCCCTTGGCCCCTATTACACAGGACCCTGTGGGTGTTGTTTCTCTTTAAGGTAATTATTTTCCTCTCAAAACTATTTTCATATACATTTGTCTAGATATTTGGAAATGGTAAAGGTCAAGCTTTTCTGCATATGATCCGTACTGAAGGGAAAATTATTTTCCAACTGCCTCTGAGGATGAATTAGTACTTTCTGATTACCATGAAAAGTTGGCTATAGCAGTGCTTGAGTGTCTGGTTTGTCTTTCTCTAAATCTGGAGGACTCATCCTCACTAAGTTCTCTCCTCCTTATATTATTTCAAAGTGACAAGAGTCCCTGGACTTCCAACTTGTACAAACCTACCTGGCCTCATGTCAGACTGGAGACTGTTGTAACCAGAGCATCTCCACTTTCTATATGGAATTTAGTGACAAGAAAATCTGATTCTCACATAGTACTCAGGTTTGGCTTTCTCATTAGATTAATTTCTGTATGCAGTGTAGTGCATTATATGGTGGCCCCCAAAAAGATGTGTCCAGGGGCTGGCCTGGTGTCATAGTGGTTAAGTTTGTGCAGTCACTTCAGTGGCCCGGGGTTCATGGGTTCAGATCCTGGGTGCACTGCTTATTAAGCCATGCTGTGGCGGCATCCCATATACAAAGTGGAGGAGGATTGGCACAGATGTTAGCTCAGGGACAATGTTCCTCACCAAAAAAAAAAAAAAAAAGTGTGTCTACATCCTAATACCTGGACCCTGTGGATGTTACCTTATTTGGAAAAAGGTGTTTGCAGATGTAATTAAGTTAAGGATCTTGAGATGAGATTATCATGGATTACCTGAATGGATCCCGAATCCAATGACAAGTGTTCTTATGAGACACCAAAGAGGAGAGGGCCATGTGAAGATGGAGGCAAAGATTGGAGTAATGCAGCTACAAACCAATTAATGCCTGGAACCACCAGAAGCTGGAAGAGACAAGGAAGGATTCTCCCCTAGAGCCTTTGGAGAAAGCACAGCCCTGTTGACACCTTTAATTTGGACATTTGCCCTGCAGAACTGTGAGAGAATAAATTCCTGTTGTTTTAAGCCACAAAGTTTGTGGTAATTTGTTATGGCAGCCACGGGAAACTAATATATGTATATTTTAACATTTTCTGTTTTAACTTATTCATTCATTCATTCAGTTTTAGCATTGTGAGACACATATGAGCAGTTGAATTGTTCTATTAGGTTATACCTCTGAGGATAAATTTAGGGTACTAATGAAAGGACCCAGGTGACTAACAACTGTGTCAACTGGGGTTGCAGCATTTTTTGCCTTGTGATTGAGATATTGAGCTGAGTTACACACTGACAGGACCCACTGTATACCAGGATCTGATATCAGGAATATCAAGAGACCCAACCTTAGTGGAATTGAGTGTGTGTGTTTGTTGGGAGGTGGATGCAGGGAACCAGAATCTTCTAGGCAGGGATTCAGACTTGAGGCATTCAGTTGAGGTCATTAGAGATATCTCAGACATGCCATTACTCTCCCCGTCTTTGACTCTTAGAGTCGTCTGTGCCACCTGAGTGATGAGGGTTGTGTAGAATTTGAGATGTATTCCAGTCTGACAATGCGTTGTGTCAGGCTCTAAAGTGTTCCTAAGTAGGGACTGGAATCCATATCTATGTGTCACACTGGAAATACCAGCCTGTTAACCATCCTTTACTGCCTCCATATCTCAGTGTTCAAAATGTTCTTTCTCTCTCCAAAGCATATTCATTGGTGAGCTATTGATATTGTCTCTAAGATTTTATTTTTTCATTCATTCCTTATATTGGAATGGGTTTGTGTGGCTGGAGTATAAATTAAGCTTCAGCCTTTGAAGATGAAATTAGTACTTTCTGATTGCAAGAGCACTGACATCCAATAGAACGTTATGATGACATTCCGGTTTCTATCGCATTTGGGATATGCCAGTGTATCCTAGAAGCAGGAACATTTAGCCAGGATATTTCAGTGCAAAAAGGGTTCAACACTCTATCAATATAAGGCCTATTTGGTATCTACCATGACTTTCAGCTTTTATTTCTTCGTGTGTATGTGTTGTGAATATGTGTCTGTGTGTGTTTGGGGGGCCAAAGGATTTCACTGGTAAAGAAGATGTCCGCCTAGTCCTGTTTTGTAAGAGAGGCTTTTAGTTTCTGCTGAGAGGAGACTGAATTGGCTGAGTCACCATTCATTTTTTCTCCCTACTTTCTATGCCTTCAGATGACAATTGTGGTGCAGTCTCTGAGTTCTATAAATTAAAGGTCTCCAAACATTTCTGATTGTTCAGACCTGGAAAGTGTTCTATACTCCAAAAGTATATTCATTCATACTATATATTATCTAACATTATACACACACACACACACATACATGTAGTAAGGAAATAATATTCCCACATTATAAAGCACACTAAATTAGAAGTTTGTAAAGGAATGAATAAAGATGAATGTAATTTAAAACTCTAATATTTTCTTCCTTGACTAGTGAATCTTCTTGTGCAATTCCTGGATCACCCTCACTCCCCTTTGGAAACTGCTACTTTGAAGTACAAATTTTGTCTTGTCCCACCACCTATTAAATTCTTTAAATGGCTCCCATTTAGTCTCAAACTCATTAATACAATCTCTTCAATAAAGTTCCTGATCTGATTGGTTGCTTTTCTTTGTTTTTATTGAGGTGAAATTCTTATAAAATAAAATTAACCATTTTAAGATGTACAGTTCAGTGACATTTAGTACATTCACAATTTGTGCAACCATGACTTCTATCTAGTTGCAGTGTATTTTCATCATCAGAAAAGGAAACCTCATATATATTAAAGGGTCACTCCACATTCCTTTCTCTCTCCAGGCCCTGGCAACCACTAATCAGCTTTCTCTATCTGTAGATTTAGCTATTACAAATATTTCATATAACTGGAATCATCTAATATGTGGCCTTTTGTGTCTGACATTTTTC
Source organism: Diceros bicornis minor (assembly GCF_020826845.1). Classification (NCBI taxonomy): domain Eukaryota; kingdom Metazoa; phylum Chordata; class Mammalia; order Perissodactyla; family Rhinocerotidae; genus Diceros; species Diceros bicornis. The sequence continues at coordinate 99,365,776 of NC_080781.1, read as the reverse complement.
ACTTAGCATAATGTTTTTGAGGCTCATCTATGTTGTAGCAAGTATCAGAACTTCATTATTTTTTATAGCTAAATAATATTGCATCCATTGTATGGACGTACTATATTTTGTTTGGCTATTAATCTGTTGATGGACATTTGGGTTGTTAATAGCCACCTTTTGGCTATTGCAAATAGTGCTGTCATGAACACTCATGTACAATTTTTTTGAATACCTGTTTTCAGTTCTTTTGGGATATACCCAGGAGTGGAATTGCTTGGTCATATGGTAACTTTGTGTTTAACTTTTTGAGGAACTGCCAAACTGTTTTCCATAGGGCTGCACCATTTTATATTCTGACCAGCAATGTACAAGAGTTCCAAATTCTCCATATCCTCTTCAACACTTATTATTTTTCATTTTTTGATTATAGCTATCCTAGTGGTTGTAAAGTGGTAACTCATTATGGTTTTAATCTGCATTTCCCTAATGACTAATGCCATTGAGGATCTTTTCATGTGCTTGTTGGCCATTTGTATATCTTCTTTACAGAGAATTGGTTTTATTTTCCTTTTTGGATAGTTCTTTGCTAGTGTATATAAATACAGCTGATAGTTGTATGTTGATTTTTTATCCTGCAACTTTGCTGAATTTGTTTGTTGCTCTAATAGTTTTTTGTCAACTCTTTAGGATTTTCTATATATATATAAGATCATGTGAGATAGAATAGGGCTATGCAATAGAGATAATTTTCTTCTTCTATTTCAATTTATATGCCTTTTATTGCCTAATTTCTCTGGCTAGAATATCCTGTACAATGTTGAATGGAAGTGGTGAATGTAGCCATCATTGTGTTTTTCCGGTCATAAGTGGAACTCTTTCATTCTTTCACCAATGAGTATGTTATTTGTGTGTGTCTTTTTTAAAAATAAATTTCATTTTTCATGTTGAGGTACTTCCCTTCTATTCTTAGTTTGTTGAGTGCTTTTATCGTAAAATGGTGTTTGGTTTTGTCAAATACTTTTTCTGCGTCAATTGAGTTGATCTTGTGTTTTTTCCCTTTCTTTTATTAATATTGTATATTACATTGATTTATTTTCTTATGTTGAACTACCATTTCATTCCTGGGATAAATACCACTTGATCATATGTATAATACTCTTAATACACTCCTGGATTTGGTTTGCTAGTATATTGCTGAGGATTTTTGCATCTATATTCATAAGGGATATTGGTCTATAGTTTTCTTTTCATGTGATGTCTTTATCTGGCTTTTGTATCAGGGTAATGCTGACCTCGTAGAATATTAGGGTGTGTTCCCACCTCTTTGGTTTTCTGGAATAGTTTGAGAAGGATTGGTGTTAATTCTTCTTTGGTAGAACTCACCAGTGAAGCCATCTGGTCCTGGTTTTTTCTTGGTTGGGAGGTTTTTGATTATGGACTCATTCTCTTTATTTGTTATAGATCTATTCACATTTTCTATTTTTTCTTAAAGCAGTTTTTGTATTTCTAGGCATTTGTCCATTTCTTATTGCTTTACTAATTTGTTAGCATATAATTGTTCATACTCTTCTAATATTTTTTATTTCTGTAAGTTTAGTAGTAATGTCCTGTATTAGTTTGCTAGGGCTTCCCTAACAAAGTACCACAGACTGGATGGCTTAAACAACAGAAATTTATTTCCTCACTTTTCTGGAGGCTAGAGGTTCAAGTTCAGGTGTTGGCAAAATTGATTTCATTCTGAGGCCTCTCTCATTGGCTTGTAGATGGCCATTTTTTTTGTCTTTTTATGATCTTTATTCTGTGTGTGTATATCTGTGCCCTAATCTTCTCTTCTTATAAGGACACCAGTCGTATTGGATTAGGGCCCACTGTAATGACCTCTCTTAACCTAATTGTCTCTTTAAAGACTGTATCTCAAAAGACAGTCACATTCTGAGGTAATAGGGGTTAGGACTTCAACATATGAATTTTGGGGTGACACAAATCAGCCCATAACATGTCCTCACTTTCATCCTCTGGTTTTAGTGAAGTCTTCTCTCTCTTTTCTTGGACAGTCTAGATAAAGGTTTGTCAATTTTGTTTATCTTTTCAAAGAACCAACTTTTGGTTCCATTGATTCTATTGTTTTTCTATTATCTATCATTAATCTCTGTTCTAATATTTATTTATTTATTTATTTTTTCTGCTAGCTTTGGGTTTAGTTTGCTCTTCTTTTTCTAGCTCTTTAAACAGTAAAGTTAGGTTATCAATTTAGAATTTTTTTGTTTTTAAATGTAGGCACTTATAGGTATAAATTTCCTGCTGAGCACTGCTTTCACTGTACCCCATAAGTTTTAGTATATTGTGTTTTCATTTGCATTTATCTCAAAGTGTTTTCTAATGTTACTTGTGCTTTTATCTTTGACCCATTATTTGTTTGAGTGTGTTTTTAAATTTTTATATATTTGGGCATTTTTCAGTTTTCCTTCTGTTGTTGATTCCTAGTTTCTTTCCATTGTGATCAAAGAATATACTTCATATAATTTCAAATTTTTAAAATATCTTGAGAATTTTTATGTGGCTTAGCATATGATCTATCCTGGAGAATGCTCCATGTGCACCGAGAAGAATGTGTATTTTGATGTTGTCATTGAGTGGGGTGTTCTGTATATGTCTATTAGATCTAATTGGTTTTCTGTGTTGCTCAAGGCTTCTATTTCTTTGTTGATCTTCTGTCTAGTTGTTCTTTGCATTATTGAAAGTGAGATATTATCTCCAACTATTACTGTAGAACTGTCTATTTCTCCCTTCAATCTCTCAATTTTTGCTTCATATATTTTGCGGCTTTGTTTTTGGTGTGTGTATGTTCCTAATTACTGTCATTTTGATGGATTGACCCTCTTATGAATAAATAATGTCCTTTTTTTTGTCTTTTTAACATTTTTTTAAAGAGTCCTTTTTGTCTGATATTAATAGCCACTCCAGCTCTCTTTTGGTTACTATTTGCGTGAAATATTTTTTCTATCCTCTGACTTTCAACCTATTTCTGTCTTTGGATCTATGGTGTGTATCTTCTAAACAAAATATAATTGGATCATTTTTTTTTGATCTATCAGCTTTTGATTGGCGAGTTTAATCTGTTTACATTCAAACTAAATACTGACAACAAAAGATACCTCTCCAAGTTTTTTTCTTTCTTATTGTAGTAAGAACACTTAACATGAGATCTACCCTTTTAACAAATTCTCTGAGTGCACAATACAGTATTGTTAACTATAGGCACAATGTTGTACAGCAGATCTCTAGAACTTATTCATCTTGTATAACTAAAACTTTATACCTGTTGAACAGGAACAGCCCCATATCCCTGTCCCTCCAGCCCCTGGCAGCCACTATTTTACTTTCTGTTGCTATGAGTTTGACTATTTTAGATACCTCATATAAGTAGAATCCCTCTGTGACTGGCTTATTTCACTTAGCATAATGTCCTCTAGGTCCATCTATGTTGTCTCAAATGGCAGGATTTCCTTTACTTTTTAAGGCTGAATAAAATTCCATTTTATGTATATACCACATTTTCATTACCTATTCTTTCATCGATGGACATTTGTTTCATATCTTGGCTATTGTGAATAAAGCTGCAATAAACATGGGAGTGCAGATATCTCTTCAAGAGCCTAATTTCAATCCCTTTGGATAAATATACAGAAGTGGGATTTTTGGATCATATGATAGTTCTATTTTTAACTTTTGAGGAACCGCCATACTATTTTCCATAGCAGTGGTACCATTTTACATTCCCATTAACAGTGTACAAGGGTTTCATTTATCTAAATCCTTGCCAACATTTGTTATATTTGTTTTTTTGAAAAAAAACAAGCCTAACAGGAGTGTGATGATATCTACTTGTGGTTTTGATTTACATTTCCCTGATGATTAGTGATGGTGAGCACTTTTTCATACACCTGCTGGCCATTCATATGTCTTCTTTGGCAAAATGTCTATTCAATGTCTTTTCCATTTCTTTAAGAAATGAGAGGGCAGTTTCACAATTTTCAAGGCTGTAATAATTGCTAATTAAGTATTAATGAATAAAAATATGAATACTTGATTAATGACATGAGAAAAGACCTATAAAGTTATATATTCTCCTCAAAATAATCTATAAATTCAGTGGAATTTCAATAAAAAACCCAAATCTACTTTAAAAGGAAAGTTAGTGAAGTGTTGCCAGCAAGATGGCAGAATAGGAAGCCCCAGACTCTGCTTCCCCCATGGAGACATTAACATAACATTGCATGGGCCAGTTGCCTTTGTGAGAAATCCAGAAACCAGTTAAGAAGTTCCTGCACCATAGGCCAGCATGTGGCCAAGAAGAGCCGCATTAAAGATGGTAGGAAAATTGGTGGTACTTACTCACCAAAGCCCCTACCCCTAGCACAGCATAGTATGATCAGGAGAAAACACCAACATCTGGCTTCTTCCTGGGGAGGGAAAGAGAAGAGTGGAACATATATCTAATGTTCTGACTTTTTTGGGGGATGCACAAGGGACTGGAGTTTTCTAATGTGAATCTAAACACTGAGAGGAACTAGCACCAGGCTAGGGGCTTGCTGAAGACAAAGGAGATCACCTCTTGGTCTCATACCAGATAATCTGCAGTATCACAAACACTAGGGAGAACTCTGGTGCCACAGCTTGCTACAGCACCAGCAAGGCTCTGTTACTGCAGACAGCAGGAGGAGCTCCTGAGTAGAAACAGGCAAACCTCTTCAACTGGGACATTATACACACGAACCCAGAAAAGGATTGAGAGATCTTCAGAATATCAAGCTTGGCTGATTGGTGAAGATCCTCTCTGTATAAAGCCAGACTGTAAAGACCTGGTGAAGTGGTTGTTTTTTCAAATGCTCAGGTCTCAGCAAAAGATAACAAGGCATACAAATAAACAGGGAAATGTGTCCAAATCAAAGGAACAAATAAAATCTCCAGAAACTGACCCTAAAGAAATGTAAATATATGAATTATCAGATAAAAAATTCAAAATATCTGTCATAGGATGCTCAATGAACTAAAAGAGAGCATAGATAGACAACTAAATCAAGTCAGGAAAATGGTGCATGGACAAAATGAGAATATCAACAAAGAGATAGAAACTATGAAGAAGAGGCAAATAGAAATTATGGAGCTGAAGAATACTATAACTGAATTGAAAAATTTACTAGAGAGGTTCAACAGCAGACTTGACGAGGCAGAAGAAAGAATCAGAGAACCTGGAGAAAAGACATTCAACATTATCTAGTCAGAGGAGCAAAAAGAAAAAAGAAAGAAAAGTGAAGAGAGCCTAATGGACTTATGTGACAACATCAAACAGAACAATTTACACATTATGGGAGTCCCAGAAGGAGGAAAGAGAGAAAGAGGTAGAGAGCATATTAGAAGAAATAATAGCCAAAAATTTCCCAAATCTGTGGAGAAAAATGGACACACGAATACAAGAAACTCAAAGAACTCCAGCTAGGATAAATTAAAGAGACCTACACTGAGACATATTGTAATCAAACTGTCAAAAGTCACAGACAAAAAGAATCTTGAAAGTAGTAATAAAAAATTGACTTGTCACTTACAAGGGAGCTCCTATAAGATTATCAACAGATTTGTCAGCAGAAACTTTGCAAACTAGAAGGGAGTGTGGTGATATGTTCAAATTGCTGGAATAAAAACTGCCAACCAAGAATATTATATCTGGCAAAACTATCCTTCAAAAATGAAAAAAAATAGGACATTACCAGATAAAAAAGAGCTGAGGAAGTCACCACTAGACCTGCCCTATGAGAAATGCTAAAGGGAGCCCTTCAAGTTGAAATAAAAAGATGCTAAACAGCAACACAAAATCATACAAAAATATAAAACTCCCTGGTGAGAGTAAAAATATAAACAATTATAGAATCTGGCATTATTGTAATGTAGGTTCATAAGTCACTTTTAAATCTGGTATATAATTTAAAAAACAAAAATATAAAAGTAACTACAAATCTATGTTAATAGATATGCAATATAAAAAGAGGTAATTTGTATCATCAATAATATAAAATGGGAGGGGCAGAGATGTAAAGGAGTAGAGTTTTTATATGCAATTGAAGTTAAGTTGTTACCAGTAGATTATTGTAATTTAAGATGTTTTATGTAATTGCTGTGACGATCACAAAGAAAATAAGTATAAAATATACACCAAAAGAAATAAGGGAACCAAAACATGTCACTACAGAAAATCAGTGAAACACAAAAGAAGGCAGCAAGAGAGGAAAGAGAGTCAAACAAGCTCTAAGACATAGAGAAAATGATTACAACATGGCAATAGTAGATCCTTTCCTATCAGTAATTAATTTAAATCTAAATGGGTTAAACTCAATGAAAAGATATATATGGACTAAATGGATTTACAAAAAACAGGATCCAACTCACAGATACAGAGAACAGATTGCTGGTTGCCAGAGCTGGGAGGTGGGGAGGTGGAGGAAATGGGTTAAGGTGGTCAAAAGGTACAAACTTCCAGTTATAAATAAGTCCTAGGAATGTAATGTACAGCATGGTGATATAGTTAATAATACCGTATTGTATATTTGAAAGTTGCTAAGAGAGTGGACGTTAAAACTTCTCATCATAAGAAAAAAAATTGTAACTTATCTGTGGTGATGGGTGTTAACTACACTTATTGTGGTGGTCCTCTCGTAATATATACATATATTGAATCATTATGTTGTACACCAGAAACTAACATAATGTTGTATGTCAATTATATCTCATAAAAGTAGAAAAAACTGTCACAAGAGACAAAAAGGATATTTACAATAAAAGAGTCAATTCACCAGGAAGATATAACAATTATAAACATATATGCACCTAAAACTAGAGCTCCCAAATATATGAAGCAAACATTGACAGACTGGAGGGAGGAATAGACAGCAACACAATAATAGTAGGAGATGGCAATACCCCACTTTCAGTTATGATTACAACAAGCAGACAGAAGACCAATAAGAAAACAGAGGACTTGAACAACACTATAGACCAATTGGACCTAACAAAGATATACAGAACATTCAACCCAACAACAGAATACACATTTTTCTCAAGCACGCATAGATCATTCTCCAAGATAGACTAAATATTAGTCCACAAAACAAATCTTAACAAATTTAGGAAGACTGAAATCAAAGTATCTTCTCCACCCACAATAGAATAAAACTAAAAATCAATAGCAGAAGGAAAACAGGAAAATCCACAAATATGTGGAAATTAAACAACCTACTCTTAAACAACCAATGGGTCAAAGAAGAAATCACAAGGGATTTTAGAAAACATCTGCAGACAAATGAAAACAAAAACACAACATACATATTGATACAGATGGTTAAATACAGAAATGCTTATCAATATGTGTATATACGTGGGTTAGATGACACACATGTATTTCCTTACTCTGTCAACTATGAGGGCCTAGAAGAAATGATACCACAGAAGTAATGAGAATGCCTAGTGCCCAGATCTTGGTCTGTAGAATTCTCTAATAAAAGAAACCAGAGATCCTTGGTGAAATGGCTGATTTAAGGACTGGGAAGGGAAATAAAAAAGATGAGTCTGGAGCAACTTGTAGTTCTAGAAAATAAGGAAGTGCTAAAAAAAATCACTCTATTAATGGAGGCATGTTAAAGTGGCACAGGAACCAACTGAAAGAGCCACTATAGCCAAAGTGGGAGCAATTTGAATACCAAATAAATAAATTAGTATTGAATTATAACCTAAAGTATAAAATTAACACCCATGATTCCATACTGATATAAATTAATCATTAAATAAATAAATAAATGGGGCAGAAGAGACCCATTTCTATTGCATAAGAATTCTAAATAATTTATATAGATATTTTGCCCTAAAAGAAGGAGACCATAAATCCCCACACCTTAAGTGTGAGCTGAGTATAGTGACATCCTTTCCTAAGTTATAGTATGCTAAGGGGGGGGGCAGGAAGAGCAACTTTATGGTGGAGAAATCTGACAAACTCTACCTCAGCCAAATGATCAGTGTCAATATCAAAAATGAGAAGTCATGTTGAAAGTATTTGCCTTTGATATGAAGTGACAAAAATGGTACTTTACATATGTCGTATACCTCAAAAAAGAAAAACAGACAAACCATAACCCTAGTTTAATCACGATAAAAAATCCAATAGAAGAGCATTCTATGAAATACTTGACTAGTGTGCCTTAAAACTGCCAAGGTCATCGTCAACAAGGATAGTCTAAGGCATTTTCACAGACAAGAGGAGCCTAAGGAAACATGACAAATAAATGTAATGTAGTATCCTGGATGGGGTCCTGGAACAGAAATACAGTAGGCAAAAACCAAGGCAATTTGAATAAACTATATACTTTAGTTAAATATAATGTATTAATATTGGTTCATTAATTATAATGAATATACCATAATAGCATAAGATGTTAATAATAGGATAAATCATGTGAGGGGGTATGGTAAGTCTCTATATTATCTTCTCAACTTTTCTGTAAATATATCACTGTTTTTGTTTTTTATTGAGGTCATATTGGTTTACAACATTTTGTAATTTCAGGTGTACATTATTATATATCAGTTTCTGTATAGACTGCATTGTGCTCACCACCAATAGTCTAGTTTTTATCCATCACCATACATACGTCCCCCTTTACCCCTTTCACCCACTCCCCACCTCCTTCTCCTCTGGTAAGCACTAATGTGTTCTCTTTATCCATGTGTTCGTTTATCTTCCACATATGAGTGAAATCATACGGTGTTTGTCTTTCTCTGTCTGGCTTATTTTGCTTAAAATAATACCCTCAAGGTCCAACCATGTTGTAGCAAATGGGATGATTTTGTCTTTTTTATGGCTGAGTAGTATTCCATTGTATATATATATACCATATCTTCTTTATCCATTCATCAGTCGATGGGCACTTGGGTTGCTTCCATGTCTTGGCAATTGTGAATAATGCTACAATGAACATAGAGGTGCATAAATCTCTTAGTATTGTTGATTTCAAGTTCTTTGGATAAATACCCAGTAGTGGGATAGCTGGATCATATGGTATTTATATTTTTAATTTTTTGAGAAATCTCCATACTGTTTTCCATAGTGGCTTCACCAGTTGCATTCCCACCAAAAGTGTATGAGGGTTCCCCTGTCTCCACATCCTCTCCAACATTTGTCACTTTTTGTCTTGTTAACTATAGCCATTCTGACAGGTGTAAGGTGATATCTCACTGTCGTTTTTTTTTTTTTTTTTTGGCTGAGGAAGATTCGCCCTGAGCTAACATCTGTTGCCAATCTTTCTCTTTTTTTCTATGTGAGCTGGTGCTACAGCATGGCCACCAACAGACGAGTGGTGTCGTTCTGTCTATACAATAGACCAATAATACAATGGTCTATATATAGCATGGTGTGGGAAGCAAACCAAGGCCTCTGAAGCGGAGTGCACCGAACTTTAACCACTAGGCCATTGGAGCTGGCCCTCATTATAGTTTTGATTTGCATTTCCCTAATAATTAGTGATGTTGAACATCTTTTCATGTGCCTGTTGGCCATCTGTATATCTTCTTTGGAAAAATGTCTGTTCATATCCTCTGCACATTTTTTGTTCAGTTGTTTGTTTTGTTGTTATTGAGTCATATGAGTTCTTTATATATTTTGGAAATTAACCTCTTGTCTGATATATGATTTGCAAATATTTCCTCGCAATTGGTGGGTTGTCTTTTCATTTTGTTCATGGTTTCCTTTCCCTTGCAGAAACTTTTTAATCTGATGTAATCCCATTTATTTTTTCTTTTGTTTCTCTTGCCTGAGTAGACATGGTATTCGAAAAGATGCTGCTAAGATCAATGTCAAAGAGCGTACTGCCTATGTGTTCTTCTAGGAGTTTTATGGTTTCAGGTCTTACGTTCAAGTCTTCAATCCATTTGGAGTTAATTTTTGTGTGTGGTGTAAAATAATGGTCTACTTTCATTCTTTTGCATGTGGCTGTCCAGTTTTCCCAACACCATTTATTGAAGAGACTGTCCTTCCCCACTGTATGTTCTTGGCTCCTTTGTTGTAAATTAGTTGGCCGTATATGTGTTTGTTCCATTGATCTGTGTGTCTGTTTTTGTGCCAGTACCATGCTGTTTTGATTAATCTAGCTTTGTAGTATATTTTGAAGTCAGGGATTGTGATACCTCCAGCTTTGTTCTTTTTTATCAGGATTGCTTTGGCTATTTGGGGTCTTTTGTTGTTCCATATAAATTTTAGGATTCTTTGTGCTATTCCTGTGAAGAATGTCATTGGGATTCTGATAGGGATTGCACTGAATCTGTAGATTACTTTTGGTAATATGGACATTTTAACTATGTTTATTCTTCCAATCCATGAGCATGGAATATCTTTCCATTTCTTTATGTCTTCTTCAATTTCTTTCAATAATGTCTTATAGTTGTCAGTGTATAGGTCTTTCTCCTCCTTGGTTAAGTTTATTCCTATATATTTTATTCTTTTTGTTGTGATTGTAAATGGGATTGTATATCTTGATTTCTCTTTCTGCTGGTTTGTTATTAGTGTATAGAAATGCAACTGAGTTTTGTAAGATGATTTTGTGCCCTGTAGCTTAGCTGTAGTTATTGATTATTTCTATTAGTTTTCTCATGTATTCTTTAGGGTATTCTATAAATAGAATCATGTTGTCCACAAATAGTGAGAGTTTTACTTCTTCCTTCCAATTTGGATCCTTTTTATTGCCTAATTGCTCTGGCCAAAACCCCCAGTACCCTATTGAGTAGGAGTGGCAAGACTGGGCACCCTTGTCTTGTTCCTATTCTCAGAAGGATGGCTTTTAGTTTTTCACCATTAAGTATGATGTTGGCTGTGAGTTTGTAATATATGGCCTTTATTATGTTGAGGTACTTTCCTTCTATACCCATTTTATTGCGAGTTTTTATGATAAATGGATGTTGGATCTTGTCAAATGCCTTCTCTGCGTCTATTGAGAGGATCGTGTGATTTTTATTCCTCATTTTGTTAATGTGGTGTATCACATTGATTTGCGGATGTTCAGCCATCCCTGCTTCCCTGGTATAAATGCCACTTGATCAGGGTGTATGATCCTTTTAATGTATTGCTGTATTCGAGTTACCAATATTTTGTTGAGGATTTTTCCATCTATGTTCATCAGTGATATTCGCCTGTAATTTTCCTTCTTTGTGTTGTCCTTGCCTGGTTTTGGTATCAGAGTAATGTTGGCCTCATAGAATGAGTTAGGAAGTGTTCCATCTTTAATTTTTTGGAAGAGTTTGAGAAGGATTGGTATGATATCTTCTTTGAATGTTTGGTAGAATTCTCCAGAGAGGCCAGCTAGTCCTGAACTTTTGTTTTTTGGGAGATTTTGGATTACTGTTTTACTGTTTCAATCTCTTTACTTGTGATTGGTTGTTTCAGATTCTCTATTGTTTCTTGATTCAATTTTTGGAGATTGTATGAGTCTAGGAATCTATCCATTTCTTCTAGGTTATTCAATTTGTTGGCATATAGTTTTTCATAGTATTCTTTTGCAATCGTTTGTATTTCTATGGTATCCATTGTAATTTCTCCTCTTTCATTTATGATTTTACTTATTTGAGCCTTCTCTCTTTTTTTCTTAGTGAGTCTAGCTAAGGGTTTGTCAATTTTGTTTATCTCTTAAAGAACCATCTTAGTTTCATTGATCCTTTCTATTGTTATTTAAGTCTCAATTTATTGATTTCTGCTCTAATTTTTCTTATTTCCCTCCTTCTGCTGACTTTGGGCTTTGTTCTTCTTTTTCTAGTTCTGTTAGGTGTAGTTTAAGATTACTTATTTGAGATTTTTCTTATTTGTTGAGGTAGGCCTCTAGTGCTATAAGTTTCCCTCCTAGCATCACTTTTGCTGCATCCCATAAGTTTCAGTAAATTGTATTTTCATTTTCATTTGTCTCCAGGTATTTTTTGATTTCTCCATTGATCCAATGGTTGTTCAGTAGCATGTGGTTTCGTCTCCACATATTTGTGACTTTCCCAGCCTTTTTCTTGTCATTGATTTCTAATTTCACAGCATTGTGGTCAGAAAAGGCACTTGATATGATTCAATCTTCTTAAATGTATTGAGGCTTGCCTTGTTTCCCAACATATCGTCTATCTTTGAGAATGTTCCATGTGCACTTGAGAAGAATGTGTATTCTGCTGTTTTTGGATGGAATGTTCTGTATATATCTATTAAGTCTATCTGGTCTCATATTTCATTTAAGGCCACTGTTTCCTTGTTGACATTCTGTCTGGATGATCTATCCATTGACGTAATTGGGGTGTTGAGGTCCATGACTTTTATTGTGTTGCCGTCAATTTCTCCCTTTAGGTAATAGTTGCTTTATACACTTTGGTGCTCCTGTGTTAGGTGCATATATATTCATAAGTATAATGTCCTCTTGGTGGAATGTCCCTTTTATCATTATATAATGCCCCTCTTTATCTCTCATTGTCTTTTTTATCTTGAAGTTGCATTGTCTTATATAAGTATGGAAACACCTGCTTTCTTTTGCTTGCCATTTGCTTGGAGTATCGTCTTCCATCCCTTCATTCTGAGCCTATGTTTGTCTTTAGAGCTGAGATGTGTTTTCTGGAGGCAACATATTTTTGGGTCTTGTTTTTTAATCCAGCTAGGCACTCTGTGTCTTTTGATTGGAGAATTCAACCCACTTAAATTTAGAGTGATTATTGATATATGAGGGCTTAATACTACCATTTTATCTCTTGTTTTCCAGTTGTTCTGTATTTACATTGTTTCTTGTCCCTTGTACTTCTGACTGCCATTTCAGTTTGGTGGTTTTCTGTGATGGTTTTCAGTTTTCCCTTTATTTGTGATTTGTGGCTCTGCTCTGATTTTTGTTTAGTGGTTACCATGAGGGTTTGTATAAAAGATCTCATAGATGAGATAGGCCATTTTCTGATAGCCTCTTATCTCTGTTAGCCTAGGCAGGTTCCATCTTTTCCTCTTCTCCTTCTGAGTTATTGTTGTCACAAATTATTCTTTGTTGTATTGTGATTTTGTGACTAAATTCAAGTGTTTATAGTTATTTTTGATGCTTTTCTTCCCTTTATCTTTTATGCTGTAATTAAGTGTTTACTAACCTATTCTGATATACAGCTTCAATTTTCTGATTCTGTCTATCTCCTTGCTCAAGGTTTTGTAAACCTTTGCTTTTTAGTTTCAGATGGTAGGGCTCCTTCCAACATTTCTTGTAAGATAGGCCTTGTGGTGATGAACTCCCTCAGCTTTGGTTTATCTGGGAAAGCTTTTATTTCTCCATCGTATCTGAAGGAGAGTTTTGTTGGACAGAGTATTCTTGGCTGTAGGTTTTTGTCTTTCAGTATTTTGAATATATCATTCCATTCTCCCCTAGCCTGTAAGTTTTCTGCTGAGAAATCTGCTGAAAGCCTGAGAGGGGTTTCTTTATAGATTATTCTCTTCTGCCTTGTTGCTGTTAATTTTTTTGTCATTGACTTTTTCCGTTTTTACTATTATATGCCTTGGAGAAGGTCTTTTTGCATTGATGTAATTAGGAGTTCTATTGGCTTCATGTACTTGTAAGTCCAGTTCCTTCTGCAGGTTTGGGAAGTTCTCAGCTATTATTTCTTTGAACAAGCTATCTGCTCCTTTCTCCCTCACTTATCCTTCTGGAATACCTATAATCCTTATGTTGCTTTTCCTAATTGAGTCGGATATTTCTCAAAGAATTTCTTCATTTTAAAAAAAATCTTAGTTCTCTCTCCTCCTCCACCCAAAGTATTTCTATATTTCTATTCTCTAAATCACTTATTCTGTCCTCCATAGTGTCAGCTCTGCTTCTTATGGTTTCTAGATTACTTTTTATCCCATTAATCGTGTTCTTCATATCCAGAATTTCTGTTTGATTTTTTTGTGCAAGGAAGCTTGGCCATGAGCTAACATCTGTTGCCAATCTTCCTCTTTTTGCAGAGGAAGATTGGCCCTTAGCTAACGTCTGTGCCCATTTTCCTCTATTTTGTATATGGGATGCCTCCACAGCATGGCTTGATGAGTGGTGAGTAGGTCTGCACCTGGGATCCAAACCTGTGAACCCTGGGCTGCTGAAGCAGAGTGTGCACACTTAACCACTGTGCCACCAGGCTGGCCCCCTCTGTTTGATTTTTTTTTACAGCTTCAATCCTTTGGTGAAGAATTCCTTTGCTCATTAATTTTATTCCTGAACTCATTGAACTGAGTTTTCTCGGAACTCATTGAGCTTCTTTATGACAACTATTTTGAATTCTCTGTCATTTAGATTGTAAATTTCTGTGACTTCAGGATTCATTTCTGGAGACTTGTCATTTTCCTTCTGCTCTGAAGTGTTACTGTAGTTCTTCATGGTGTTTGATGAATTGATCCTTGTATTTGTCATAGTATTAGGTTGCAGATTCCACCTATCACCACTAGGGGGTAGGAGCTGTGTTTTCTGATCCTGCTGGAAGTTTTGCTGGTAGGGCTGCTCAGCATTTGTGGGGGCTGGGCTCAGCCACTTGGTGGGTCATGCACAGATGTGCAGGCAGGGCCTCTGTGCTCCACTGGTGGGTCACTCTCTGTGGGCAGGACCACTGTGTTTGGCAGGGGACCGGCCACTCTGCTGCACTAGGTGGGAGGGGAGGGGTGCTTTCTTTCATGTGCTGGCTGGCTCTACACATGTGGGTGTCTCAGGTGAGTGGCTATGATTGGTGGGCAGGGCTCTCTCATGGGGGCTGACCCACCACCACTCAGCAGGGGCCATTCCCATGGGCAGGGTCACTGCAGCACAGTGTGCACTCCCATGGGCTGGGCCACCACTCCGGAAGCATTCACATGCAGGCTGGGCTGCCTCTTCTTACAGTTGTGCCGGTTACTTCGTGAAGGCCCAGGACCTGTATTGCTGCCACCAGGGAGGGGGAGGGGTCCACTCACCCAGTTCCACCACTTCCTGGGGATCCAGTCTACCCACCTTCAGCTGTATGGCTGTGTGGTTCTCTCAGGTGTCCTGCTGTGCTGTGTAGGGAATCCTCTGTTGGTTAACGAATGTCCATTTAGCTGTAAGTTAGAGGGGAGAGACAAAGGGAATAAGTCACTTTGCCATGATGCTGACGTCACTCAATGTATCACTGTTTTTAAAAATGAAGTCTATTTAAAAAACTTCCCAAGTAAGAAATCTCCAGGCCAAAATTTCACTGGAGAATTTTGCTAAATGTTTAGAGTTAACACCGATTCTGTACAATCTCTTCCAAAAAATAGAAGTGGAGAAAACACTTCCCAATTCATTTTATGAAGCTAATGTCATCCTGATACAAAAGCCAAAGACAGAACAAAAAAAAAAAAAAAAAGAAAAGTATGTACAAATATCCATCACAAATACTGATGAAAATTCCTTTATAGCATGTTAGCAAATGTAATTCAGCAAGGTATAAAAATAATTATACACAGTGAGCAAATGGAGTTTATTCTATGGATGCAAGGCTAGTTCAATATTCAAAAATCTGTCATTTTAATCCATCATATTAATTGACTAAGAAAGAAAAATTATATGATCCTATCAATCTATGCAGAAAAACACTTGAAAAAATTCAAAACTCATTCATGATAAAAAATAAATTTCAGAAAAATTGAAATAGAAGAGAACTTCCTCAATTTGATAAAGAGCATTGTATTAGTTTCCTAAGAATGCTGTAACCACAAACTGGGTGGCTTATAACCAGAAATTTATTGTCTTTAAGTTCTGGAGGCTAGAAGTCTGAGATCAAGGTGTTAGCAGGGCCATTCTCCTTCCGAAGCCTCCAGGAGACTTCCCTTCCTTGCCTCTTCTGGCTTCTGGTAGCCACAGGCATTCCTTTGCTTGTTGCAGCATAACTCCAATCTCTGCCTTCATTGTCACTTTGCATTCTCCCTGAATTCGTCTCTGTGTCTGTGTCTCTTCTTCTTATAAGGATTCCAGGCATATTGGATTAGGGCCCACTCTAATGACTTCATCTTAACTTGATTATATCTGCAAAGACCTTATTTTTAAGTGAGGTTATACTTGCAGGGCCCATGAGTTAGGACTTCAGCATATCTTTTTGGGGAACACAATTCAACCCATAACAGTCCACTGTCTGGCCTTCCAAACTTCATATCCTTTCCATGTGCAAAATACATTGACCCTATTCCACCATCCCCAAAAGTCTTAACTCATTCTTTCTTCAACTCTGAGTTCTAAAATCTCATCTAAATATCAACTCAGAAAGTACCAAATATCATCATCTGAGTCATATGGGTGAGACTGTAGGTATAGTATATCCTGGGCAAGCTTCCTCTCTTTCTGTGGAAAACAGGTTATCTGCTTGCAAAATACAGTGGTGGGACAGGCATAGGCTAGACATTCCCATTCAAAACGGAAGAAACTGGAAGGAAAAAGAGTTCACGAGTCCCAAGCAAGTCCAAAACCCAGCATGTCAGATTCCATCTGCTTTCTTTTTAAGGGGACTTTTTAGGGTTTATATATAGTTTTTAATCATTTTATATTTAAGAGTGGTGTTTTAAAGTGTCGTACTATAATTATGGATTTTTAATTTGTTGTAGTTCTATCAGATTCTCCGTATAAAATTTAAACTTTGTTTTGGAGTGCGTAAAAGTTCATTATGAGTAGTTCTTTTTATATTTTGAAATAGCCCTTTAAGTCCCTAGCAATTCATTTTTTTTATTTTTATTTAAATTTTTTGTTTATTGCAGTAACATTGGTTCATAACATTATATAAAGTTCAGGTGTACATCCTTATACTTCTATTTCTGCATAGATTACATCGTGTTCACCACCCAAATACTAATTACAACCCATCACCACGCACATGTGCCAAATTATCCCTTTTGCCCTCCTCCCTCTCCACTTCCCCTCTTGTAACCACCAATCCAATCTCTGTCTCTATGTGTTTGTTTATTGTTGTTATTATCTACTACTTAATGAAGGAAATCATATGGTATTTGACCTTCTCCCTCTGACTTATTTCACTTTGCATAATACCCTCAATGTCCATCCATGTTGTCACAAATGGCTGGATTTCATCATTTCTTATGGCTGAGTAGTATTCCATTGTGTATATATACCACATCTTCTTTATCCATTCATCCCTTGATGGGCACTTGGGTTGCTTCCAAGTCTTGGCTATTGTGAATAACGCTGCAATGAACACAGGGGTGCATGTACCTTTACAAATTGGTGTTTTCAAGTTCTTTGGATAAATACCCAGCAGTGGAATAGCTGGATCATATGGTAGTTCTATCCTCGATTTTTTTAGGAATCTCCATACTGTTTTCCATAGTGGCTGCACCAGTTTGCACTCCCACCAGCAGTGTATGAGAGCTCCCTTCTCTCCATATCCTCTCCAACACGTGTTGTTTCCTGTCTTGTTGATTATAGCCATTCTGACGGGCGTGAGGTGATATCTCATTGTAGTTTTGATTTGCATTTTCCCTGATAGTTAATGATTTTAAACATCTTTTCATGTGTCTGTTGGCCATCTGTATATCTTCTTTGGAGAAATGTCTGTTCAGGTCTTTTGCCCATTTTTTAATTGGGTTGTTAGATTTTTTGTTGTTGAGATGCATGAGTTCTTTAGATATTTTAGAGATTAAGCCCTTATCAGATGTATGGTTTGCAAATATCTTCACCCAATTGTTAGGTTGTCTTTTCGTTTTGTTGATGGTTTGCTTTGCTGTGCAGAAGCTTTTTAGTTTGACGTAGTCCCATTTGTTTATTTTTTCTATTGTTTCTCTTGCCTGGTCAGACATGGTGCTTGTAAGTCCCTAGAAATTCTTGAATTTTATTCTATCTGATGTTAAAATTGCTACAAAATTGTTTGGTTCTTTTTTTCAGATATGCCAGATTTATCTTTTCCTGTTTTTGTATAGTAAAAGTAATATTTAGTAGCATAGGTAAAACATCAATTGGTTGTCTTTGTGAAATATTTAAAAATTAAAGGAATTCTAAAGTTCTGTTTCACCAAACCTCCCATAGTGCTACTCCCCTGCCTTCGTATGCAACTATTTAGTGTATACTCTTCAAGTCCTTTTATCTATGCATTTACCAGTAATTATGTCTTAAGTAGAAACATACAGCATCTTTTTCAATATATATGTTTCATAATGCATGAAATAATTTTTTACTTATTAGTCTATAATTTGATTTTGTTTTACTATTTTTCTGTGTTAGTACTTTTAAATTGGCCTCATCTTTATAATGGATACATAGAATTTAAATTCCAAATAGACCATTGTTTATTTTGTTATTCCTCCTTTTGTGGTATGTTTGATTTTGTCAGGTTTTTTTTTGTTATGATATAATTTAATATAATGATGAACCCTGTACGTATTTCCTTTCCTTATGAATATGGACTTTCTGAGTGACAGGGGTATGGTTTCAGGCTCTGGCTCTAAAGATAATTTTAGGATGTCATAAGAAGGAGAAGTTAATCTTATGACTTACGTGACAATTTAATTTCTATGATGACTGAGATGCACTACATATTCCACAGAGGCAGAGATCTTCAGCAAAGGCATGCACTGACAGGAACATCTGAAAACCAGCTTCTGGTATTTGGAGTTCCAAGTGACCCTTGTCTGTGTGAGTTTGTGAATGAGGGTTCTGGTTGCAGGTAGACAGAAGGGTTATGATCCCGTCTGTAGTATGATTCATACCTGAGGCACTTACAGAAGAGATATATGTAAGTGTCTCAAATATACCTCCATTCTCCCTTTCCTTGAGAATTGGCATCATTAGATGTCATGTGGAAATGAAAGTGGTATTAGGATTGACTGACTTCTGAGATCTCCTTCAGCCCCACATAAGTTATGGACATCTTGTAAGAGTATGCTGAGCTGGGACTGGAACACAGGTGTGTGTCTCACAGGAAAGCCAAACTTGTCAACTCTTCTATCTAAACTAATTCCCTAAACTATTGTATAGAAATATTTTACCTCCAATCCATATCCGTTGGTAAGTTTCTGATGTTTCCTCTAATATTTATTTGTTCATTTATTGGATTGGGTGCTTTAAGTGTCTAAGGCAGAGATTAAAATTTTCCCTCTGAGGATGAATTTGTACTACCTAGTTGCCATAGAAAACTGATATCAACCATAAAAACATGATGTACTTTTGGTTCCTATGACAACTGGACTACGCCATCTTACTCTGCGAGGAGAAATATTTGACTTGGATGTTTACAGGCAGAAAGTGTGTGAAACTTGCATCAAAATAAGATAATTTGGGTGTCTACCATCACTATGAGAGTGTGTTTATGAGAGGGTGTTGGAGGGAAGTAATTGAATATATGATTGCAAATGTAAGGGCTGATCACTCCTGTTGTCAGGGGAGGCTAGCAGCCACTGCTGAAAGACTGAAGAGGCTGAGTCACTAGTTATTCCATTTACATGCTGTTTCTGTGTCCTTGGATGACATCTAATAGTGTGAGGGGCCTGTCATCTTGGATTCTATAAAGCCAAAGTTTGTAAACCTTTTTGACTATGCAACCCTCTCCAAGAAATATTTTTGCAGTACCCCCAAAAATGTATCTTCATTTATAATATATCTACTTATATTAAGGAAATTTGTGAAGGATAAATTATGAATGCACAAATTTTGAAGCAAATGGATTGTGAGATACAATGAATATAACGGAAATACTAATACATTTTTTCCTGGACTCTAGTGGATCATTTGCATATCTCCTAGGTATCTGAAGGCACTTTGGAAATTACTGCTCTAAAGGAAAACGTTTAACTTATTACATCACTAATTAAAACTTGTAAATGGCTCCCCATTACTATATTCATAAAGTACAAGCTCCTTAATAAAGCTTCTTGCCTCACTGGTTGAATTTTGATTGCGATTTTTGTTGATGTCAGAGGTTTTTTTCCTATTCGTTATTTATGCTTCAAAAGAAAGACAGATTATTTAAAGTACTTATTGTTGTTTCCTTTGTATGAAATATGCTTTAGTAAGCAGTTGGTATAAAGCATATTGAGATCTCTCAGCTTCACGTTCCTGACACTTCTGTGACACTGAGGCATGGTCTCTGCTAACTCTCTTTCTGATTTGCTACCTGATTCACTGTTAGACTGTGCTCATAGGGAGTGCCACGTGGAGACATGTATCTGGAGGAAGGGAAGCAAGTAAACCACACTTCTGTTCCTGGGATGAACTCTACTTGATCATAGTGTATTATTCTTGTTATATATTGCTGCTTTAATCTGCTAAAATACATTTAAATTAATGAGGCATATCGGGCTGTAGTTCTCATTTCATGTCATGACATCGTTTTTGACTTCAGAATAATGCTGGCCTCATTTAATGAATTGGGAATTGTTCCTGCCTCTTCTTTTTCCTCAGGAATGATTTTTGTAAAATGAATATTAATTACCTTCAGTTTCCACATATGATGGAGGAACAAGGACAAAATTTACCTTCGGTATTAGTGTCCTATTGCTGCTGTAACAAACTAGCACACATTTAGTGGTTTAAAACAGCACACATTTATCATCTTACAGTTATGGGGGTCACAAGTCTGAAACGAGTTTCACCAGGATGAAACCAAAGTGTCAGCAGGGCCATGCTCCTCCAGAGTCTCTAGGGGAGAATCCGTTTCCTTGTCTTTTCTAGCTTCTAGAGCTGCAAAGATTGCCTTCCTTGGATTATGTCCCCTTCATCCATCTTCAAAACCAGCAGGGTGGTATCATCAAATCTCTCTCTACTTCCAGCTTCACATTGCCTTCTCTCATACAAGGACACTTGTGATTACATTGGGCCAACCCAGATATTGCAGGATAATCTCCCCATTCAAGATCCTTAACTTAACCATATCTGTAAAGGAATATCACAAATTCTGGGGGTTAGGATGTGGAGATCTTTGGGAGTCCATAATTCAGCCTACCACACTTTCCTGTGAAACAAACAAAATAATCAGAAAAAATATGTAACGATGGTTTTCAACACACTGGACAAAAAGCAACAAAGAAGAGTAATAAATGAGAGACTGAAAACAAGTCACAGCTAGCATCATAGTTATTGGTGAAAGACAAAGCTTTCGTCTTAAGATCAAGAACGGACAAGGATGCCTACTCTTGCCACTTCTATTTAACAGTGCATTGGAGTTTCTAACCAGGGCAGTTAGCTAAGAAAAAGAAATGAAAGGTATGCATACTGAATAGGAAGAAATAAAACTATTTCTATTTGCAGAATACATGGTCTTATATATAAAAAATCTTAAAGAATCCACAAAATAATTATTAGAGTTGAGTTCAGCAAGATTGAAGGGTATAAGATTGATATACAAAAATCAGTTGTGTTTCTTTACCTTAGCAATGAAAAATTCAAAAATGAAATAAAGAAATCAGTCCTCTATATAATAACGTGTTAACAGTAAAATACTTAGGAGTAAATTTAACAACCCAAACGCCCCTCAGTTGATGAATGGGTAAACAAAACGTGTTCTATCTGTACAGTGAAATATTATTTATCGTGTAAAGAATGAAATACAAATACATGCTACAACATAGATGAACCTTGACCACATTTTGCTAAGTAAAAAAAGCTAGTCAAAAGAGACCATATATTGTATGTTTCAAATGAGATGAAATGTCCAGAAAAGGCAAATCCGTAGAAATGGAAAGTAGATTAGTGTTTTCCTGGGTCTGAGCTAGGAAACACAGATGGACTGCAAATGGGCACAGAGGTGTTGGAAATTCTCTAAAATTGAATAGAATGTATAGATTGTGGTGATGCTTGCAAAACTTTGTAATGTTAACACAAAATCATTGAATTTTGCACTTAAAATACTTGAATTTTGGGGCCGGCCCGGTGGCGCAAGTGGGTAAGTGCGTGCGCTCCACTGCGGCGGCCCGGGGTTCGCCGGTTCGGATCCCGGGCGCGCACCAATGCACTGTTTGTCAAGCCATGCTGTGGCGGCATCCCATATAAAGTGGAGGAAGATGGGCACGGATGTTAGCCCAGGGCCAGTCTTCCTCAGCAAAAAGAGGAGGATTGGCAGATGTTAGCTCAGGGCCGATCTTCCTCACGCACACACACAAAAAATACTTGCGTTTTATGTTACGTTAATTATATCTCAATAAATATGTTAAAGTTATCACTTTGCTATTGGTGGTTTTATCTATCAATGTCTACATTGAGATTAATTGAGAGACAGAAAGGAAATCTTTTGTTTCCTGTTGACACAAAATATAAAATGAGTAATATATACAAGAATTTGTAAAATATATTTTTAAAAAGATGTCTTGGGAAGAGTATAAAGAGTGAGGAGACGTGATAATTTAAAGTTCTCATTTTACACATTTCCCTGCTTTTATATCTTCAGAATCCATCACCTTTTAATCAGCAAAACAACTGCAACTTATAAGTTTAAAACATGAACAAACATTCTTCAAAATGATATCCAAATTATGATGAATCTATAAAATAGGCTAAGTTTAAAAGAATAACAATTTTTCCTATAAAAAATTAAAGTTTGGAAGTTTATAGATCCAAATATTATCTTAATTGTGTGATCACTGATGATGTATATTTTCTTAACTTTTAGCATCTTTTAAAATTATTTATTATTCAATTAAAATGTATCTGAAAATAGCCTATCCCATTTTATTACACACATACACACACAAGTTTAAGTGAGAGTGGAATTTTCCATAGGTTGGAGAGTGCTGCCTATATATGGGCATGTCTAGTTGTCTAACTGCCTTTCATTTTATGTCTCTTCTATTTGCTTCCTTTGCCATTTGTCTGTCTCTGCCACAGTACTAGGTCTGGTAAGCAAGTGGCATTAATCTGTTTTCTGTTTTCTCAGAAGAGAGAGAAGATATTAAATGTGTTTTTATATACCAGGTGAGTAAACAGTACGTGGCATGATATGTAGAAACATACACAAGAATATTAAGTAAAATAATGCAGCTGTTTAAAAAAATTAGGTTGAATTCCATATATATGTACATATAAAATGTATCTAGATGGATAAACATTATGGAATTAGCAGTGGATGTCTCAGGACGAATGAGGTTATGGACATTTTTATACAATTATTATTTTATGATTTTTCTATAATGATTACACACTGTATTGACATGATAATAATCAAGTAAATATTAAATGAATAATAAAAAATTAAGTAGGTTAAACACTATAATGTAATATGGAATGATGTCATGTTATGTAAAATTTTTTAAATTGCAGAAATTTATATACTGAATGAATCTTTTGGGCAAAAATCATGACTGTAAAATAACATCATTCATTAATTAAATACACACTCCTTTTCTTTAGCTAAGGGTGGTGGAACTTTCTGTGCACTCAAGGTTTGCATACAGACATGGTGGCTGTAGCTGAGTGATGATCTAGGATCTCATTTCTTGCCAACTAGCAATGCAGGCTGCAGTTCTGTCTTGAACACGTGGTTGTATTTTCTACTTTTTTTGCAAGGAAATTGTGAGAGAGCAGTTTAATATTTAAAATGCTTCTCATTGGTCAGTATGGAGCACGTTTAAGGCCTCCTAACTCTGTTCTACAGGGAAGACCAGATTCCAAGTCCATGAGGCAGTGATGACTGGAAGAGAGAGTATGTTCACCTGCTGTTGATATAGACAAACCTGGGTTCCAGTTTTGGCTTCACAACTTCCCAGTGATTCATTTCCTCTTGTTCCGGAATAAGCTGTTTCATACTGCATCTCTGTTCTCTGACGCTATTAATCTGAGTGTGTAATGTAGTGACGTGGTTGGGAGGTCTTCATCACCCTTATTTAAAATTCATTTTCTTAATCTTAGTTTTACATAATCCTAAGAGACTTAATTCCTAGCATCATTTTTGACGGTGTATCAATTTTACCATTACATTCCATATCAGTTACCTATTGCTATAATAGTGCTGCACAAAAAAGCCCAACAGACTTCAGTGACATACATCAATTACCATTTAAAACATGAGTCTGTGAGTAAGCATTTTAGTTTGGATTCACTAGGCAGTTTTCCTGATTGTGGTTGGGCTCATTTGCATGGATTGGTGTTGTTTGGCTGTTGGCTGATTTGAACAGGCCTCATTTCAGAAATCTAGGTTTACTTGACTCTGGTCCACTTGTCTTTTATACTCCATTAGGTTAGTCTTGGTATATTATCATGGTGATGCCAAAGTGCGAGAACTAAGGCTGAAATGCAAAAGTGCTTTTTCATGCCTCTGATTGTGCCATCACCACTATCTCATTGGCCAATGCAACCAAATGGACAAACTCAAAGTCAATGGATGAGTAAAAATAGTCCATCTCTCAATGGGAACTTCTGCTAAGTCATTAGACAAAGGGTGTAGATACAGGATCTATACTCATGGAATCTACAGGAAGAAGCTATCTTGTACTCCATGCAATACATAGGAGAAGGTGCGGGCTAGACTAGAATTAAACCCGTAGCCCAATTGAATTCAGAAAAGGAGCAGTAGTAATAAGATATCCAGGCTCATTCTCTAGCTGCTACTGTTTTCCAGGGATGCAATATAGTAGGGTGGTTGCATGTTTGAGCTTTTCATTAGAAAATGTAAACATAAATTTACCATATTACTCACCAGTTCCATAGTTAGGTATATACACAAGAGAAAAGGAAATTCATACAGATTTGTACATGAATGCACAGAACAGCTTTGTTTGTAATAGCCCAAAACTGGAAATGATCAAAATGTCAGTCAATTGATGATTGAATAAACATATTGTGGAATATCCATATTATCCATACAGGAATAAAAAGAAATGAAATACTGATCTATGCAACAACATGGATGAATCTCGAAAACATTAGGCTGAGTGAAGGAAATAAAACACAAAAGAGTATATATTGTAATGAATAAATTTTCGTGAAATTTTAGGAATATAAACTATAGTAACAAAGCATATTATTGTTTGCTTAGGGTGGGTAGAGAGAGTATTGACTGCATTGGAGCAAAAGGGAAATTTTGGGGTTGATGCAAATGTTCTCTTTCTTAAATTCGGTGGTGGTTACATGAGGGTATATGCTTTTCAAAACTCAATGAACTCTACACTTTGAATTAGTACGGTTTATTGTACATAAATTACATCTCAAAAATTGACAAAAATATATCTCTACTCCCCTTTCTATTTCTCTTTCTCTCTCTCTCCTGAGAAAACATTGATATGCAGATAAGTATTACCTTCTACCTGAAGGTAGATTTGTGACATGGACATTCAGGTGTCAGAAACACAACCCAGTCAGTTAGGAAACTAGTCACAATAGGTACATAGGAAGTACTGTCCAGCCCATGGACAAGGCGGTGTGTGTGTGTAAACAAAAGATATACTATTCTGATTATAAAATTGTTTATTGAAAAATCAAATAAGATCTTGAAAATTATCAAGGAAATATATATCATTGGAAACGCCATCACAAAGAGATGATAAGTGTTAAAATTCAGGTTTATATACCTGCAAATTTTTATTTTATTCAAGTACATATGCACATACCGTTTGAAAATGGTTCTTCTAGAGAGCTAAACAGCATATTTAAACATCTTCCCTTGTTCATATGGATCCAAATCATCTTTGTAAATTAAAGGAATATAACCCCATGTTTTACATTTTTAATTTTTTTTTCTGATTACAAATGTAACACATGCATAATAAATATTAGGATCATCCGTAAGATAAAAAGATTGAATTCTCCTGTCTTCTCACTCCATCACTACTTCATTTATAAACAGATTTGCCTATAGTCTTGCACATATTTTTCATTTCATAGTCTACACGAGTAGGAATACCATTCTCTTTATACATGAATAGATATATAGATAGATGTTAGAGATGTATAGATAGATATATGATGACAGATAAACAGATAATGATACCCATATGTATCATCTTTTGCTAAACAGTAAAATATTTTACTGTGAGCTATAAGCTTTAGAAATTCGAAGACTCCCCCAAGGCAATTATTTCATAAAAATGAAAATAAAGAAATATTTATATTGCAAGAAAGTCTGAGTTTATGTTCTTTTAAAACTACTTAAAAAACTTTGCAACTTTCTTTCTCTAGATAAGTGAGCAGGCTTGTCAAACTTAGTTTAAAGAATATTTTGATGTTTATTCAGATGACCTTAAATTACAGATCAAATTTGTAAATAATTTACAACTATACAAATTTTCTCTTATGTTCTTCAGTAAAGTTTCTTAGTTTTCTTCAGAGGTCTTGCCCATTTGGGAGTATATAATAATTAAATGGCAAATAGTACCTTAAAATCATGAAATTTCCACAGATTTCTGAAGGAAAAGGAAAACTTTAGAGTTGTTTTTCTTTCTCCAAACTTTACGTCCAAAACTGCAAAAACCCATTCCCATGTGGAGGGCCTTCTCTCAATTCTGCCTTGAACAAATAAACCATTTGCAAAACTTTTGCTTCCAGAGCTCTTCTTCTCAAGAAACAATAAGTTGTACAAAACAACATTTGTATTTGATAAAAAGCCTACTACACTAATTCTTTTTTTTATTTGGATGGATTTTTAAAAACTTCAGTGTGAATCCTCACATTTTTACAGACAATTTCCTCAGTATATGTCATACTCCTGCCTACAGCCCAACAAGCAAAACTTTCTTTGCAAAATGTCCCTTTACACCTCCAAACCCCTATAACACTGCAATAGATGAGACTTCCATAAAGACGCTGTAATTGTAATTCTTTCAGTGTATTGAATTTAAAAGATTATTTTCTATAATTATCAACCTCCAGGTAAAGGTACTAGGCAAGTAATTGTTTCATTATATATACAGATCCCTCAGTTGTGCTCACAAACAAAGTACTGTTCATGTTCCCAGGGGGCGTTTTCATTTTTCATTGCATTATATTATATCATTAAAAATATCTGTAAGGAAGCAAGAGATCCACAAAGAGGGAATGAATGAATTTATGGTCTATTCCCCAAAAAGAATAGTATATATCTATCAAAAATAATGAGTCAGATCTAAAAGTATTACCATAGATTGGGGAAAAATAAAATAAAATTTTAAGCCAAAATGTTGGTAATAATATAATTTCTTTAACATATTCTTTTATGTGGCAAATGATATTAATATTTTTCTATTAGGGTATAACTAAAAATACATGTATAGAAGGGTATGCACAAATCTAATGAAAGTGTTACAAAAGAAGGCAGTGGAGGACTAGAATGGATGCAAGTGGTGAAATGGGACATTATTATTAGATAACACTATACATTTTTGGAAGTAATTTATATTTTATATATGTAACTAAATATTAATTTTAAAAAGATGATAAAGATACAAACCATCAGTATCAAGAATGAAACTGTGCATATAATTATAGAGTCTGAAGCCATGTAAAGGATAACAAGATAACTTCTGTTTTCAACTCTAACAAGTAAAGAGCTTGGAAATCATCACTTCCATCCTTACAACAAGAAAAAACTAGACAAACAGAAAATCAATGATTTTCCTTGACTCATCAGATAACTGATATCATAGGGCAAACCACCACACTGAAATCTGGAAGAAAGGCACATTCAGAGAGATACAGTGTCTGAGGTATGCTTACCTGGAACAGAAGAAGCTGGATGCCATAGCAATAAGACCACTTACTTCATTAGTAAATTTAATGAATTTCTGGAGGCTGAGTGTGGACTAGGATGAGAGTGAGAAACTCCTTGGGGCTGCAATCATAGGAGGTTCCACACATTTTCATGGGCTTTTTTTTCCTGGAACCCCACCAGGTTCCCTATGAGGTTCTCTTGTGTGGAGACTTAGCTCTAGCAGACAGAAGAGAAAAGTAACCATTGTGAAAACCTTCCAGGTCCTTTTCTGTAACATAAGCCTACTCTCCAGGAAAAAGACTTCACCAGAGCAAAGTGAAAGTTTATTCCACCTGGGAGAAGGGAATTCTACTTCATTGTAGCCCTCTCCAGCCTGCCTGTATTCCTTTCTCACCCAAGTGTGGAGAAAACGTGGTCAATAGAACACAGGGCTTCAAGGAAACAGATTGGGGCCACTGAGCCAGGGAAGAGAGTAGGAGCAGGGGGAAAAAAGCTATATCCCTGGAGGAAAGACAGAAACACTTGTGAAAGCCATACCTCTGAGACACAGGCAAACTAAAAGAATGAGACATATAATGGAGCTATATAATGCATCCCTTCCCCCACAACCTAACACCACATCAACACTTTTCGAAGACACAAACTACCGAAAGTCACTTAAGGAGAAATTGATAACCCTAAGAGCCTTATATCTGTAAAAGAAATTGAATTACTAGTTAAAAACATTTAAAAAATAGAAATCACGAGACTTGACTCAGATGGTTTTACTGGTAAATTCTACCAAACGTTTAATAAAGAAGCAATACCAATTATCCACAATTTATTCCAGAAAATAGAAGAAGGAATACTTCCCAACTCATGAGTTGAGCATTACCTTAATACCAAAAGTAAAGGTATTTAAAGAAAGACACTACAGACCAATATCTCTTACAAACATAGACACAAAAATTCCTAACAGCATATTATTGAATCCAGCATTATATAAAAAGGATAATACATCATAACCAAGTGGAATTCTTTCCAGGAATGCAAGGCAGGTTTGACATTTGTAAATTAATCAGTGTAATGCATTAATAGACTGAAAAAGAAAAAAGATATGAATATTTCAATAGATTCAGAAAAGGCTTTTGACAAAATTCAGCACTCCAAAAACTAGGAATAGAAGAGGATTTCCTTACACTAATAAAATTATATATATATATAAAACTCTAGTAGCTAACGTCATACTTAATGGGGAGAGACTGAAGGCTTTTCCCCAAAGATTGGGAACAAAACAAGGATGTCTTCTCTCACTACTCATCTTCAAAATCATACTGGAATTCCTAAATAGTAAAATAAGATAAGAAAATGTAATTAAAACTATGCAGACAGGAAAGGAAGAAATAAAACTGTTCTTATTTTCAGATGACATGAATGTCTATGTAGAAAACCCAAAGAATCTGCAAAAAGACTCCTGGAACTAATGTATAGCAGCAGTCACTGAATACAAGGTCAATTTGCAAAGTCAACTGCTTTTCTATATACCAACGATGAAAAAGGAGACCATGAAATTTGAAAAAAAAAATCATTTACAATAGCACCCCCAAAGTTAAAAACTTACATATATATTTTGTAAAATATGTGTAGGATCTATATGTGGAGAACTACAAAATACTGATGAAAGAAATCAAAGAAGAGAAAATAAATAGAAAGATATTCTGTGTTTATGGATTGGAAGGCTCAATACTGTTAAGATGTCAATTCTTTCCACTTTGATCCACAGATTCAATGAAATTCGAATAAGCAAGAGGTGAAGGCTAGAAAAAATCATGTGATAATGGATCAGAGTTGGAAGCATCAATATGAACTCATGTTTACCTAAATACACAGATGGATAAATATAGAAATAAGTATAGATATGTTATGTGTGTTTACATAGGCTAGTGTATATATATATATATATATATATATATATATATATATATATATATATGTATATATGTATATATATAATTCCAAGGCCTGACTGCCGAGAAGGCCTATAAGCAAGACAATCCAGTATCAATGAGTACATCCAGCATCCATATCTTCACTTCTAATGTCACTCTTTAATAAAAGGAACCAAGTCTCCTTAGAGAAATGGCTGATTGAAGGGCTGGGACAGGGAATGAAAAGATGAGCCTGGAATAGCTTCTAGTTCCAGAAAGCAAGGAAGTGCTCAAAAAACAAACCTATGGGGGTATGTTAAAGGAACACAGGAGCCAACTGAAAGAGCTTCCAATGGCCAAAGCTAGAAAAATTTGAGCAACAATATTAAGGATTACTATATAGCTACAGTAACCTAGACAATGTGATATTGGTGGAGAGATAGACACATAGATGGAAGGAACAGAATAGATAACCCAGAAATAGATTCACATAAATATGCCCAAGATATTCTTGACAAAGGTGCAAAAATATTTCAGTGGAAGGATATCTTTTCAACAAATGATGTTGGAGTAATTGGACATACATAAGCAAAAAAAATAGCCTCAAACCAAAATTCATACCTTATACACAAATTAACTCAAAATTGATTATAGACTTCAATGTAAAATGTGAAACTACGAAACCTTTTCAAAAAATAAGAGAAAACCTTTGGGATATAGGGCTGGGCAAAAACGTCTTAGACTAGGCACCAAAGGCAAAGGAAAAATTAGTTAGCAGGACCTCATCAAATTTTAAAACTATTGCTCTGTGAAAGATCCTGTTGAATGAATGAAATATAAGCTACAGACTGAGACAAAATATTTGGGACCTCATATTCAACAAAGGACTAGTATAGAGACTATATAAAGAAGTCTCAAATCTCAACAGCAAATACACAAAAAATATGATTAGAAAATACAACTAGGAAAGACATAAAGAGACATTTCACCAAAGAGGGTGTACAGATGGCAAATAAGCACATGAAAAGATGTTGAACATTATTGGCCATTAGGGAAATGCAAATTAAGACAACAATGAGATATCACCACACATCTATCAATATAGCTAAAATAAAAAAATATTGACTTTATCACTCAGACATTGCTAATAGGAATGTGAAATGGTACAGCCACTATGGAAAACAATTTGGCAGTTTCGTATAAATCTAAACATGCAACTGCCATATGACACAGTAATTGTACTCCTAGGCATTTATTCCAGAGAAATAGAAATTTATGTCCACACAAAAACTTGTGCATCAATGTTCATTACAACTCTATTTGTAATAGCCAAAAACTGGAAACAACCCAGATGTCCTTCAGTGGGTGAATGGTTAAACAAAATGTGATATTATGCAGTAATAAATGGGAACAAACTATTAATGCATGCAACAATCTGAAGGAATCTCCAGAGAATTTTGCTGAGTAAAAAATGTCAGTCCTAAAGGGGTACATACTGTATGGTTCCATTTACAAAATATTCTTGAAATGACAAAATTTTAGAAATGGGGAACAGATTAGTGGTTATCAGGAGGTAAGGATAGGGTGAGGTGAGGGGGAAGTAGATGTGGCTATAAAAGAACAGCTTGAAGGATCCTGTGGTGATGGGACTGTTCTGTATCTTGACTGTTGTGGTAGATACATCAATCTGCACATGTGATAAAATTGCATTGAACTAAATACACACAAATGAGTAAATGTAAAGCTGCTGACATTGGAATAAATCACTAGATTGATCAATGTCAATTTTCTGGTTGTGATATTCTTCTACAGTTGTGTAAGTTGTTATCATTGAGGGAAACTGGATGAAGGGTACAGGGGATTTTTCTGTATTATTTCTTATAACTATATGTGAATTTACAATTACCTCAAAATAAAAAATTAATTAAAAATTATTCGAAAAAACAATGTTAAAGAGATAGATAAAGATATATTGACAGTTGCAAACAAAAATAAAGCAAGTGTTAACTAACTTAATATCAGAAAATAGCACATTTCAAGATTAGCCTTGAAAGAAACTTGGAAGGATATTTCACTATGATAAAATAAAACTATTCATTATGAAACATTTATGCACCTAACTTTGAAATCTATAAAGTAAATTTGATAGAAAAAGAGATTATTTTTAAATTCCAAAGGGAATTCTAGAACTAAAAACAAAGGTTAACGAAGTTAAGAACTTTTTAAATGGGAAAAATGGTGGATTAAACACAGAAAATATAAAATAACTGAAGTGGAAGTTAAGTCACAGTACAATATATACAGATAAAGCAAGAAGAGAAAAAACTTAAAAAAGCAACAAAGAGCCAATGAGACCTGTGGGACACCGTGAAAATAGCTAACAAATGTGAAACTGGAGTTGTAATATGAGAAAGAAGGAAGACTTGGACAAGAGCAACATTTGAGGATAAATGGCTTAGAATTTTCCATAAGTAATGAAAATAAAAAAGCCAGAGATTCAAGAAGAGATACAATCCCCAAGCTGAACAAAGAAAACCACAACTAGGCACATCATAGTGAAACTGCTGAAACCAAAGATAGGAGAAAACTGTAAAAGTGATTAGAGTAAAAAAAGTACATGTTTATTATGTCCAGTCAGGAAATAAGAAATCACATCACTTATTTACACATATTTTAATAGGTCCTTGTTTTAACAATTATTGCAAGAATGAAAAAGCTAAAAGAAAACAATGAGGTAACATAGATATAGGAACAACAAGAGGGAGCTTGCACCCCTAGGGCTGAGCAAACCAAGGGAAGATCTGGGGTTTCTGGGGAACCACAATACAGAAGGAATGCCCCTCAGTGCTGGGGCCCAGACCTCTGTGAAAAGGGCTGCCCAGTTAGTGGTGGTTTCTAAATGTGCTCTGAGCAGGGACCCTGCTGCATACCTGGAACTCAACCTCTGTGGAGGAAGAGTTGACCAGCTGGTGCTGAGTCATAGGATCTCAGCAGAGGTCCTTTCAGAATGAAGTCTAGACCTCTGAGGAGAGACAAGTCATCAGTCTGCTGCTGCTGCCGGACTTACTGAAGAGGTGCACTGACAAATATCTCTGGAGACTTAAGAAAAACTGCAAAATTGATCACCCTCTGTCCTTAGAGAGACCATGTGGTACTGTTGAAATGAAGAGCTTTGTTGGGGTGAAACTGAGGAAGCAGAGAGGAAGCTGCAAATATCTTCTCTGTCCTGTAGACTCTCTGTCTCACTCTAGTACCTAACAGGGAGCCAGTTGGTAAAGGAGAAATGAGGTTGGTAGAGTCCCAGGCTCTGCATAGCAGAATGTGATATGTGCAGCTGAGGACCTTGTATATCCCTCATCTACTCTCTCTTCTTCCTAAAGCATATTTTGTACTGGGAAAATAACAATAAGTGCTTTAGTTACTTTGCATTTCTTTAAAAACATGATCAATAAAAAAATAACTAATACCAACAACATCCGCTACCAAAATAACCCCACTAAGAGCATAAAATTCATAAAGAGGACTTTTTTTTTAAAAGGGAAGCCATTTAGAGATTTTAATTAGTGATGCAATGAAACAAAATTTGTACTTTAGGGGAGTGGGTTTCAAAGCAGTGTGTGGGTAAACTAAGAGGTGCCAAAGATGATTCACTGAATTTCAGGAATAAAGTAGTAATTCCATAAATATTTATTTGTATGTAATATTTTTACTTAATTCAAAATTCAGGTTTGTATGCATAACTAAACTTCAGTGGAAAAAAATCAAAACAGTGATTTCCTCTGGCGGTTGAGGCAGCATTTAACCAAGAAGGAACAAAAGGGAGCATTAAGGAGTAAAGACAATGTTTTTTATCTTGAAATGTGATTGGGTTACACAGGTATATACATGCCATTACTCTCAGCAAGTATCTAGCAAAGGTTTTTTATTTTCAATTTATGTAAATTTTACCTTAAAAGAAAAACTGTAAACAAATATTAAATTCTAGTCACTGATATGAATGCTGAAGTACTTACAAAGAAGTTTACTGATGTCCACAATTTACTTTGCATTTGCTTTGAAAATAAAATGGATTAATGGATGGGTTAGATGTATAAATGAATAGAAAGTAAAAAAGCAAGTAAAGTAAAACATAATGGTAGAGTCTAGGTGAGGGTATACATGTGTTTTTTTGTAAAATCCTTTAGACTATACTTTATGTTTCAAAATTTTCATAATAAAATATTGGAGAATATTTATCATTATGTTGTCCAAAAATAATTTTTTTAATATATGTGGATATATTGTAAATTAAGATGCATCTCTTAGGGGTACACGTGAAAGATAATTCAGGAGATAATAATAGGGATGCATAGCCCAAAAAGTTTGCAAAGTTCTTCTTTATAGAATTCAGAGATCATATAGTCCTCTCACCACACAGGTGTCATTAGAAGACGTTGAAACAAGGAACAAGATAGAATAACTGGTGACTCAGTGACATAAGTTTCTCCTTAGCAGGACCTGTGAGACTTCCACACAAAAGGCCCTTCATTCACAACATCACTATATACCTTACAGACATAAAAAGGAATATGAGAATATTATGAAAAGCTTTATGCCTATAAATTCAATAACTTGGAAAAAATGAATAAATTATTTGAAGAAACAAACTGCCAAATAATTCTCAAGAAGAATTGCATGAAATGAATAGTTCTTTATTTATAAAAGATATTTAAGATTGGGAAATCAGAATCACAGCAGAGTGAGCTTCTCCCTTTGTCTCTCACCTCTAAGTTAAAATTAGTAGGACATCCATAGACCAACAAAGGATATTCTGCACAGCATGCCAGAATGTCTGAGACATCCATACATCTATACATCTGAAGGTGGGTGGACTGGACCTCATGGATGTGGTGGAAACAGGAGAGCATCTGTGGCAGCTCCCAAGACCAGAAGCTCCGGGAACTGCGTTGGTGCTGGCAACCAAAGCCTCTAGGAACTGTGGGAACACTCACAAATGGAGACCCCAGGAAACAAGGTGGCTCACGCTTCCAGTGCTCCAGGAACCACTATGGCACCCAAGACTGGAGGCTTCAGGAACCGCTGGGTGCCCAAGACCCAGCCCCCTCCCTCTTCCCTAGTGGCAGCACCTTTAACCCTGGCCCTTCCAGCAGCAAGGGCTGCATCCAAGATGCCAGTGCCCCTGGCAGCAGTGGCAGTGCCTGTGACCTGGGGTTCCAGGAACCACGGTGATGCCTATGACCCAGCCCCTTCCCTTCCTCTACCAATAGCAGTGGCTCCCACAACCTGAGGCTCCTGGAAATGCTGCTGTGCCTGAAACCAGAGGCTCCAGGAAACACAGCGGCGCCTGTGATGGGAGACTCTAGGGACTGCGGTGGTGCTTTCAACCTAGACCCTCCCCTTCCCACAGCAGGAGTGGGGGCCCCCATGACCTGAGGCTCCAGGAATCACATTGGAACCTGTAACTGGAGGTTCCAGGAATCATTGCAGCACCCATACCCAGGTACTCCACCGCTTGTGGCACTGGCACCAGTAGATCCAACAAATGCCCACGACCATGGCTGCAATCCCACCCTTCCCCTCCCCTCACCGCAGTGGGGAAACTGGTGACCCAAGGGACCCCAGAAGCAGCAGAGGTGCTTGTCAGCCCAGGGACCCTGGTGGCAATTCCCATGACCGCAGCAACATTGTAAGCAGCAAGGCAACAGCAATCTTGGAGGCACAAGCAGCACAATGAGGGCAATGATAATACTTCTGGCTGAGGCAGTGGAGGGTAGAAAGTGCAGGCTCTCAAATACAAAGCAGAAGCAGCTCAGAATCAAAGTAAACAAACCCTTACTTAAATAAGAAAGGTGTTTGCTACTACAAATGTGCCAGTGGAAGAACAGCTCATCAAGCACCATGAAAAATTGTAGTAACACAGTATCACAAAAAGAAAGTGACAATTCTCCAGAAACCAAATTTGAAGTCATAGAAGATTGCAATCTAACTGATAGAGAATTCAAAATAGCTGTCGTGAAGAAACTCAATGAGCTTCAAGAAAACTCAGAAAGACAATTTAATGAGTTCAGGAATAAAATCAATGAACAAAAGGATTACTTCACCAAAGAGATTAAAACTCTAATAAAAAACCAATCAGAAATTCTGGAGCTGGAAAACTCAATACATGAGATGAAGAATAAAATAGAAAGAATTGGAAATACAGCAGACCATATGGAAGAGGGAACTAGTGATATTGAAGATAGAAATATAGAAATGATTCAGGTAGAAAAGGAGAGAGAACAAAGATTTTTTTTTTAAAAAATGAAGAAATTCGAAGAGAAATATCCAACTCAATTAGGAATAGCAACATAATTTCAGAAGGAGAAAAGAGGGAGAAGGGAGCGTCTTATTTAAGGAAGACTTTATTTAAAGATACAATAGCTGAGAACTTCCCAAACCTGGGAAAGGAACTGCATATATTAGTATATGAAGCTAATAGAAAACCTAATTATCACAACTCACAAAGACCTTCTCCACAGCACATTATATTAAACTATCAAAAGTCAATAACAAAGAAAGAATATTAGGGGTAGCCAGAGAGAAAAAAACAATAACCTACAAAGGAACCTCAACTAGGCTATCAGCAGATTTCTCAGGAGAAACTCTATGGGCCAGGAGAGAGTGGAATGATATTTTCAAAATATTGAAACATAAAAACTGTCAGCCGAGAATACTCTATCCAACAAAGTCATCTTTCAAATATGAAGGAGAAAGAAAGGCTTTCCCAGACAAGTAAAAGCTGAGGAACTTCATTGCCACTAGACCTGCCTTACCAGAAATCTTGAGAAGAGCTCTCCTACCTGAAACAGAGGCAAAGATTTACAAAGCTTTAAGCAAGATGATAAATAGACAGAATCAAAACATAGTAACTCTATATTAGAACAGGTTAGTAAACACTTAATTATAACATAAAGGCTAAAGGGAAAGAAAGCATTAAAAATAACTATAACCACTTCAATTTGGTAAAGAACTCACAATACAAAAAGGGATAATTTGTGACAACAAAAACATAGAAGAGGAAGAGGAAAAGGATGAAACTTGCATGGGCAAATGGAGATAAGATACTATCAGCAGAAAAAGGACTGTCTCATTTATGAGATCTTTTATACAAACCTCATGGTAACCAGAAAACAAAAATTCAGGGTAGAGTCAAGAAAAAAGAGAGTAAACTGAGAAACGCAAAACAGAAAATCATCAAACTTAAATGGTAGACAGAAACATAAGGAAAAAGAAACAATGGAAATACAAATCAACCAGAAAAAAAAAGAAAAAATGGCAGCATTAAGTCCTCATATATCAATAATCACCATAGGGGATGATGTCAAGATGGCGGCATTGGCAGACTCTGAACTCACCTCCTCCCATGGACACAAGGAATTTGCAACTACTCTTGGAACAATTACCCCTGAGAGAGAACCAAAAATTGGATAAAAAGAACCCCCACAAAAAGGGACAGTGCTGACTGAGGTGGAAGAAGGAGAAATTCCTTTCTGGAGAAAAAAAAGCCACCTTCTAGCTGGAGCACTTCACTGCCAGCTTGGAGCAACGTTAAAGTACAAAGCCCTCCCTGGAGGAGTGAGGGATCTGAGCCGGGGAGAGTTACTATAATAAGCAGCTTTTGGACTCAGCACAACTGAGACAAGTGTCATAATATCTGGCTTTGCTGGCTATTAACTACAACAAGGAATAGCCCCAGAAAAGCTATTGGACATAAGGGGAAAAAAAGCCTGCTCTAAAAGGGCCCATGCACAAATTCACCCATTTTGGGAAGCAACCTAAAATCACCGGAAAGAAAGGTGCACAGTCCTTTGGTGAAAAGAAACTCACTTGATAGGATCTGGGTGCATCTTGGTGAGAGATGAGACCTCTCCAGAGACTGAGACATTGGTGGCAGCCATTACTGTGACAAGTACAGGTGTGCTGACACAGACACTGGCAGACACCATTAGGGTTCTTACTCTGGCCTCTTAGCCTAGGGTCTGCCCAACCCACTAGAGCATCAAGTTAATCCAGCTCAGACAGGGCAGGCAGCCAACTGTAGGGACTGGCCCCACTAAAAAGCAAGCCCTCAGGCAACTTGTGGGCCTGCATAGGCAGGCTGCCTAGAACCCCTGTAACCAGACAAGTGGGTCTGCCTCTGTGGGGCAGGGTGTGCATAAGGGGTGGGCCTGCATTGGTGGAGTGTGTGGGGCCTCTGCAGTGAGGTGGCTGGGTCTGCTTCAGGGGTCGGGGCATGCACACAGGGAAGGACTGTGTGACAAGGTGTGTGGCCTGTGGACAGTGGGGCCTGTCAGCTGCAGCAGACTTCTGCTTCTCAAGCAGCCAGGTAGGGGATCAGCCCCACCTTCCAAAGCCTGAAACAATTGGGTGCTCTCATGTCTGGGGCCGGACCCACTCAGCTGCAACCCTGAGAGAGCTGACAACAACCTTGCAGGCCGGAGGCCTATAGCAATTGTAAGCCCTTGAGCCTAGCAACTGGCCACGCTGGGGGCCTATTCACTTAACAGAAAAAATGCAACATGAATGTGCTAATAGTCCTTGCAGCCAACTGTGCTGGGGCTCCCCATGCCCAATAAAGTGACTGAAAGTCCTATAGCAGCCACACACGACTGAGCATTGCAATCAGCTGGCCAGAGGGACAGCCTGTGCTCCCCGGGGAACCTGCAGCAAGAGCAACCACTCCACAACAGAAGGACACATGTAACCCACACAGGGGAGATTCCTGGAACATTGGGAATTGGTGATGAGAGGGAAGCACACTGCTGGGCCTCATAAGACATCTCCTACATAAGACCACCCCTCCAAGATTGGGAGAAGTAGCTGACCTACCTAATATAGATATAAACACAGAGAAAAAGGCAAAATGAGGAGAAAAGGAATATGTTCCAAGGAAGGGAACAGGACAAAACCCAGAAAAAGAACTAATGAAACAGAAATGAGCAATCTACCTGACAAAGAGTTCAAACTGAGAGTCATAAGGATTCTCACTGATCTTGGGAGAAGATTGGATGAACTCAGTGAGATGTTCAACTAGATAATTGGAAAATATAAAAAAGAACCAATCATAAATGAAGAATACAATATTAGAAATGAAAAATTCACTAGAAAGACTCAATGGCAGAGTAGATGATACAGAATAACAGATTAGCATGCTGGATAAAAGACTAGAGGAAATCACCCAAGCTGAACAGCTAATAGAGACAGGAATTAAAAAGAATGAGGACAGTCTAAAGGACCTCTGGGACAACATCAAACACACTAACACCCGTATTATAGGTGTTCCAGAAGGAGAAGAGAGAGACAAAGGGGCAGAGAATCTATTTTAAGAAATAATAGCTGAAAACATTCCTAACCTAAGGAAGGAAACAGACATCAAGGTATAAGAAGCACAGAGAGCACCAAACAAGATAAACCCAAAGAGGCCCACACCAAAACACATTATACTTAAAATGTCCGAAATTAAAGATAAAGAATCTTAAAAGCTGCAAGAGAAAGGCAAGAAGTTATATACAAAGGCAACCTCATAAGGCTATCAGCAGACTTCTCAGCAGAAACTTTACAGGCTGGAAGAGAGTGGCACAATATATTTAAAGTGCTGAAAGGAAAAAACTTACAGCCAAGAATACTCTACCTAGCAAGGTTATCGTTCAGAAAGGAAGGAGAGATAAAGTCGTTCCCAGACAAACAAAAACTAAAGGAGTTTATCACCAAGAAACCAGCTTTACAATAAATGCTAAAGGGACTTATTTAAGTGGAAAAGAGTAGACCACAAGTAGGAATAAGAAAATTCTCAAAACAAAACAAAACTAAACAATAAAATCACTGCTAAAGGCAAACATACAGTAAAGGTAGCTGATCAACCACCTATGAAGCTAATATGAAGGTCAAAGGACAAAAGTACTAAAATTATCTATCTCCATGACAAGAGGATAACGGATACACACTCACAAAAAAATATGATATCAAAAACATAAAACGTGGGAGGAGGGGAGTAAAAGAGTAGAACTTGGGCCAGCCCAGTGGCGTAGTGGTTAAGTGGGTGTGCTCCACTTCGGCAGCCTGAGGGTTTGGAGGTTCAGATCCCCAGTGCGCACTGACACACCACTTGTCAAGCCATGCTGTGTTGGCGTCCCCTATAAAGTTGATGAAGATGGGCAAGGATGTCAGCCAAGGGCTGATCTTCCTCACAAAAAAAAGAATAGAGCTTTTAGCAAGAGGTGAAACTAAAGAGACAATCAACTTAATATAGATTGCTATATACATAGGTTATTATATACGAACCTCATGGTAATCACAGTCCAGAAACCTATAATAAATACACAAAAAAATTAAGAGAAAGGAACGCAAACATATTACTAAAGAAAGCCATCAAACCACAAGGGAAGAGAGCAAGAGAAGAAGAAAGGAACAGAGAAGGACTACTAAAACACCCAGAAAAAAGGTAACAAAATGGCAATAAGTACATACTTATCAATAGCTACTGTAAATGTCAATGGACTAAATCCTCCAATCAAAAGGCATAGGGTGGGTGATTGGATAAAAAAACAAGACCCATATATATGCTGCATACAAGAGACACACTTCAGACCTAAAGACACTCACAAACTGAAAGTGAAGGGATGGAAAAAGATACTCCACGCAAATGGCAATGAAAAGAAAGCTGGGGTAGGTAGCAATACTTACATCAGACAAGACAGTAAAACAAAAACTGTAACAAGAGACAAAGAAGAGCACTGCATAATGTTAAAGGGAATAATCCAACAAGAGGATATAACACTTGTAAATATCTATGCACTCAACATAGGAGCACCGAAATATATAAAGCAATCATTGACAGACATAAAAGGAGAAATAGACAGTAACACAAAAATAGTAGGGGACTTTAACACTCCACTTATACCGATGAGTAGTTCATCCAAACAGAAGATCAATAAGGAAACATTGGCCTTAAATGACACAGTAGACCAGATGGACTTAGTAGATATATACAGAACATTCCATCCAAAAACCACAGAATACACATTATTTTCAAATGCACATGGAACATTCTCCAGGGTAGATCACATATTAAGCCACAAAACAATCTCAATAAATTTAAGAGGATTGAAATAATACCAAGCATCTTTTCTGACCACTACGGTATAAAACTAGAAATCAACTATGGGAAGAAAATCAGAAAAGCCACAAATATGAGGAGATTAAACAAAATGCTACTGAACAACTATTAGGTTAATAAAGAAATTAAAGGAGAAATAAAAAAATACCTGGAGACAAGTGAAAATGAAAATATGACATGCCAAAATTTATGGGAAACAGCAAAAGTGGTTCTAAAGGGAAGTTTATAGCAATACAGGTCTACCTCAACAAACAAGAAAAATTTCAAATAAACAATCTAACAGTGCACTTAAAGGATTTGGAAAATGAAGAACAAACAAAGCCCAAAATCAGTAGCAGGAAGGAAATAATAAAAGTCAGAGAAGAAATAAATGGAGTAGAGACTAAAAAGCAATAGAAAAAAATCAATGAAACTAAGAACTAGTTCTTTGAAAAGATAAATTTGACAAACCTTTAGCTAGGTTTGTCTTTGTCTCCAATAAAAGAGGAAAAATTACAATGGAGACCTCAGAAATATAAAAGATTATAAGAGAATACTATGAAAAGCTATATGCCAACAAATTGGATAATCTAGAAGAAATGGATAAATTCCATTTAGATTCATACAACCTTCCAAAACTGAATCAAGAAGAAAGAGAGAATTTGAATAGACCACTCAACAGTAAGGAGATAAAAACAGTAATCAAAACCCCCCTGCAAAATAAAAGTCCAGGACCAGACGGTTTCCCTGGTGAATTCTACCAAATATTCAAAGAAGACTTAATGCCTATACTTCTCAAACTCTTCCAAAAAGTTGAAGAGGAGGGGAAGCTTCCTAACTCATTGTATAAAGCCAACATTACCCTGATACCAAAATCAGACAAGGACAACACAAAGAAAGAAAATTACAGGCCAATATCCCTGATTAACGTCAATGCAAAAATCCTCAACAAAATCCTGGCAAATCGAATACAACAATACATTAAAAAGATCGTACACCATGATCAAATGGGATTTATTCCAGGGACGCAGGGATGGTTCATCATCCACAAATCAATCAACGTGATACACCACATTAACAAAATGAAGAATAAAAACCACATAATCATCTCAATAGACGCAGAGAAAACATTTGACAAAATACAGCATCCATTTATGATAAAAATCCTGAATAAAATGGGTATAGAAGGAAAGTACCTCAACATAATAAAGGCCATATATGACAAACCCACAGCTAATATCATTCTCAATAGAGAAAAACTGGAAGCTATCCCTCTAAGAACAG
Organism: Diceros bicornis minor; assembly: GCF_020826845.1. Classification (NCBI taxonomy): domain Eukaryota; kingdom Metazoa; phylum Chordata; class Mammalia; order Perissodactyla; family Rhinocerotidae; genus Diceros; species Diceros bicornis. The sequence goes on along the minus strand of NC_080781.1, from coordinate 99,323,809 downwards.
GAACCAGACAAGGATGCCCACTTTCACCACTCTTATTTTACATAATATTGGAAGTCCTAGCCTGAGCAATCATGCAAAAAAAAAGAAATAAAAGGGATCAAAATTGGAAAGGAAGAAGTTAAGCTATCACTCTTTTCAGATCACAGGACTTTATATAAATGAAACTGTAAAAAGTCTACCAAAATACTCTTAGAAATAATAAATGAATATGGTAAAGTTGTAGGATACAAAATCAATGTAGAAAAATTAGTTGCATTTCTATACACTAACAATGAAGTAGCAGAAAGAGAAATTAAGAATACAATCCCATTTACAACTGCAACAAAAATAATAAAATACCTGGGAATAAATTTAACTGAAGAGGTGAAAGACCTGGACCTTGAAAACTATAAAATATTGTTGAAAGAAATTGAGGAAGACACAAAGAAAGGGAAAGATATTCTGTGCTCTTGGATTGGAAGAATTAACATAGTTAAGATGTCCATACTTCCTAAAGCAATCTATAGATTCAATGCAATCCTTATCAAAGTCCCAACAACATTTTTCACAGAAATAGGACAAAGAATTCTAAAATTTATATGGAACAACAAAAGACCCTGAATAGTCAAAGGAATCCTGAGAAAAAGAACAAAGCTAGAGGTATCCCTGTTTCAAAACATACTACAAAGCTAGAGTAATCAAAAGAGCATGGTACTGGCACCAAAACAGACGCACAGATCAGTGGAACAGAATTCAGAGCCCAGGAATAAACCTACACATCTATGGACAGCTAATTTTCGACAAGGGAGCCAAGAACATACAATGGAGAAAGGAAAGTCTCTTTAATAAATGGTGATGGGAAAACAAGGCAGCCACATGCAAAGAATGAAAGTAGACCATTATCTTACACAATACACAAAAATTAACTCAAAATGGATTAAAGACTTGAGTGTACGCCCTGAAACCATGAAAATTCTGGAAGAAAACATAGCACGCTCTTCAACATCGGTCTTAGCAACATATTTTCAAGTACCATGTCTGACTGGGAAAGGGAAATGAGAAAAAATAAACAAATGGGATTACATCAAACTGAAAAGCTTCTGCGCAGCAAAGGAAAACATCAAGAAAATGAAACGACAACCTAACTATTGGGATAATATATATAATATATAATATATAATATATTTGCAAACTGTATATCTGATAAGTGGTTAATATACAAAGTATACAAAGAACTCATACAACTCAACAAAAAAAAAACCTAACAACCCAATTAAAAATGGGCAAAAGATCTAGACAGACATTTCTCCAAAGAAGATATACAGATGGCCAACAGGCACATGAAAAGATATTCAACATCACTAATTATCAGGGAAATGGAAATCAAAAATACAATGAGATATCACCTCACGCCTGTCAGAATTGCTATAATTAACAACACAGGAAATGACAAGTGTTGCAGAGTATGTGGAGAAAAGGGAACCCTCATACACCACTGGCGGGAGTGTAAACTGATGCTCCCACTATGGAAAACAGTATGGAGATTCCTCAAAAAATTAAGTATAGAACTACCATACAATCCAGCTATTCCACTGCTGGATATTTATCCAAAGAACATGAAAACATGAATGCATAAAGATATATGCACCCCTATGTTCATTGTAGCATTATTCACAATAGCATTGTAGCATTATTCACAACAGTCTTGGAAGCAACCTAGGTGCCCACCAAGGGACGAATGGGAAAAGATGTGGTCTATGTATGTAATGGAATACTACTCAGCCATAAAAAAGTTGAAATCTAGCCATTCGTGACAACATGGATGGACCTTCAGGTTATTATGCTAAGCAATATATGTGAGAGGGAGAAAGTCAAATACGATATAATCGCATTCATAAATAGAAGATAAAAACAACCACAAACAAACACTTAGAGACAGAGATTGGATTGGTGTTTACCAGAGGGGAAGGGGGGAGGGAAGAAGGTGAAAGGGGTCATTAGGCACATGTGTAGGGTGATGGACTGTAATTAGTCTTTGGGTGGTGAACCTGATGTACTCTACACAGAACTGGAAATATAATGATGTACACCTGAAATTTATCTAATGTTATAAACTAATGTTACTGCAATAAAAAAAGAAGAAAACTGAAAAAAAAATCACCCTAAATGTAAATGGATTGAATTCTACAATCAAAAGACACAGAGTGGCAGGATGCCTAAAAAAACAAGACCCAACAATATGCTGCATACAGCAGACCAATCCCAGCGCTAAAGACAACCATAGGCTCAAAGTGAAGGGATGGAAGATGATACTCCAAGCAAATGGCAACCAAAAGAAAGCATGTGTAGCCATACTTATATCAGACAAAATAGACTTCAAGGCAAAAAAGATAACAAGAGACAAGGATGGATATTATATAATTATAAAGGGGACAATCCATCAAGAAGACGTAACATTCATTCATATATATGCACCCCAAAACGACCATCAAAGTATATAAGGCAACTGTTCACAGACATAAAGGAGAATTTGAAAGCAGCACAACAATAGTAGGGGACTTTAATACACCGCTTACATCAATAGAGACATCATCTAGACAGAAAGTCAACAAAGAAACATTGGCCTTAAATGAAACACTAGACGAGATGGACATAATAGATATATGTAAAATATTCAATCCAAAAGTAGCAGAATACACATTCTTCTCAAGAACACATGGAACATTCTCAAAGATAGGCCAAATGTTGGGAAACAGGGCAAGCCTCAATAAATTTAAGAAGATTGAAATCCTATGAAACATCTTTCCTGACCACAATGGTATGAAAGTAGAAATCAACTACAAGAAGAAAGCTGGAAAAGTCACAAATATGTGGAGACTAAATGTACATTACTGAAAAACTATTGGATCAATGAGGAAATTAAAGGAGAAATAAAAAATACCTGGAGACAAATGAAAATGAAAATACAATATACCAAAATCTACGAGTTGTAGCAAAAGCAATACTAAGAGGAAAATATATAGCAACACAGGCCTACTTCAAAAAACAAGAAAAATCTCAAAGAAACAATCTATCACTACACCTAAAAGAAATAGAAAAAGGAGAACAAATGAAGCCCAAAGTCAGTAAAAGAAAGGAAATAATAAAAATCAGAGTGTAAATAATGAAATAGAGACTAAAAAGACAATATAAAAGATCAATGAAACTGAGAGCTGGTTCTTTGAAAAGGTAAACAAAATTGACAAACCATTAGCTAGACTCACCAAGAAAAAAAGAGACAAGGCTCAAATAAATAAAATCAGAAATTATAGAGGAGAAATTAAACAGATACCACAGAAATACAAAGGACTGTAAGAGAATACTATGAAAAGCTATATGCCAACAAATTCGATAACCTAGCAGATATTGGATAAATTCTCAGTATCACATAACCTCCCAAAACTGAATCAAGAAGAAATGGAGAATCTGAATAGATCAGTCGCTACTACTGAGATTCAAACAATAATCAAAATAATCCCCCAAAATAAAATCCCAGGACCAGATGGCTTCTCTGGTAAATTCTACCAAACATTCAAAGAAGATTGAATACCTATCCTCCTCAAACTCTTCCAAAAAATTGAAGAGTTTCTTCCTAATTCATTTTACAAGGCCAGCATTACTCTGATATGAAAACAAGACAAAGACAACACAAAAAAGGAAAATTATAGGCTAATATCCCTGATGAACACAGATGCAAAAATCCTCAACAAAATATTATCAAATCGAATACAAATATATTAAAAGGATTATACACCATGATCAAATGGGATTTATTCCAGGGATGTAAGGATTGTCATACGCAAATCAATCAATGGGATATACCACATTAACAAAATAAAGAAGAAAACTCACATGATCATCTCAATAGATGCAGAGAAAGCATTCAAGATCCAACATCCATTTATTATAAAAACTCTCAATAAAATGGGTATAGAAGGAAAGTACCTCAACATAATAAAGGCCATATATGACAAACCCACAGCTAACATCATCCTCTATCATGAAAAACTGAAATCTATCTCTCAAGAACAGGAACAAGACAAGGATGCCAACTCTCACCACACTTATTCAATTTAGTATTGGAAGTCCTAGTCAGAGCAACTAGGCAAGAAAAAGAAATAAAAGGTATCCGAGTTGGAAAGGAAGAAGTGAAACTCTTCACTATTTGCAGATGACATGAATTTATAGATAGAAAACCCCAAAGAATCCACCAAAAAAAACCTCTTAGAAATAATTAATGGATACAGTAAAGTTGCAGGGTATAAAATCAACATACAAAAATCAGTTGTGTTCCTATACACTAACAGTGAACTAGTAGAAAGAGAAATCAAGAATATAATACCATTTATAATCACAACAAAAAGAATAAAATACCTAGGAATAAATTTCGCCAAGGAGATGAAAGACCTGTCCACAAAAACTATAAGACATTCTTGAAATAAATCGAAGAAGACACAAAGAAATGGAAAGATATTCCATGCTCATGGATTGGAAGAATTAACATAGTTTAAATGTCCATATTACCTAAAGCAATCTTCAGATTCACTGCCATCCTTATCATAATCTGCCTTATCAGAATCTCAATGACATTTTTCATGGAAATAGGACAGAGAATTCTAAAATTTATATGGAACAACAAAAACTTCTGAATAGGTAAAGCAATCCTGAGAAAAAAGAACAAAGCTGGAAGTATGACACTCCCTGATTTCGAAATATACTACAAAGCTAGAGTAATCAAAACAGCATGGTACTGGCACAAAAAACCCCACATAGATCAATGGAACAGAATTGAGATCCCAGAAATAAATTCATACATTTATAGATAGCAAATTTTTGAGAAAGGAGCCAATAATAGCAATGGAGAAAGGAAAGTTTCTTCAATAAATGGTGTTGGGAAAACTGAACAGCCACATGCAAAATAATGAAAGTGGACCACGATCTTATACCACACACAAAAATTAACTGAAAATGGATTAAAGACTTGAATGTAAGACCTGAAATCATAAAACTCTTAGAAGAAAACATAGGCAGTATGCTATTTGACATCAGTGTTAGCAGTATCTTTTTGAATACGTCTCCTCAGGCAAAGGAAACAAAAGAAAAAGTAAACAAATGGCAAGACATAAAACTGAAAATCTTCTGCATGGCAAAGGAAACCATCAATGAAACAAAAAGACAACCTACCACTTGGGAGAAGATATTTGAAAATCATATATTTGATAAGGGGTTAATATCTAAAATATATAAAGAACTAATACAACTCAACAACAAAAAAACAAATAACCTGGTTAAAACATGAGCAGAGGATCTGAACAGACATTTTTCCAAAGACAATACACAGATGGTCAACAGGCACAGGAAAAGATGTTCAACATCACTAATTATTAGGGAAATGCAAATGAAAACCACAATGAGATATCACCTCATGCCCATGAGGTGATTGTTAGAATGGCTATTATTAAAAAGACAAGAAATAAAAAGTGTTGGAGAGAATGTGAAGAAAAGGGATCCCTGGTACACTGCTGATGGGAATGTAAATTGGTGCAGCCACTATGGAAAACAGTATGGAGGTTCCTCAAAAAATTAAAAATAGAACTTCCATATGATCCAGCTATTCCACTTCTTGATATTTATCCAAAGAACATGAAAAAACTAATTCAAAAAGATATATGCACCCTTATGTCCATTGCAGCATTATTCACAATAGCCAAGACTTGAAACAACCTTAAGTGCCCATCAACAGATGAATGGATAAGGAAGTGGCATATATATACAATGGAATACTACTCAGCTGTTAAAAGATGAAATCTTGCAGTTTGCCACAGCATATAAAAACCTTGACGGTATTATGCTAAGCAAAATAAGTCAGATGGAGAAAGACAAATACTGTATGATTTCACTTATATGTGGAATATAAACAAACAAACAAACATAGATATAGAGAACAGATTAGTGGTTACCAGAATGGAAGAGGAGTGGAGGGAGGGCAGAAGGAGTAAAAGGGCACATTTGTATGGTAATGGATGGCAACTAGACTTTTGGTGATGAACACAATGTAGTCCATACAAAAGTCAAAATATAATGATGTACACTTGAAACTTATATAATGTTATAAACCAATGTTACTTCAATAAAAAATTTAATATTGGCAGAATAAATCTAGTATTTAAATTTTTAAAAAAATATATTTAATTATGAGATTAATAACCTTACCATAAAGAAAACTCCGACACCAGATGGTTTCAATGGTGAATTCTACCAAATATGTAAGTAAGAAATAATACCAATTCATGTATGTTGAGCTCTGCTTTTTAGGGACACAGATGTTTAGAATTCTAACGTCCTCTTGATTAATTGTCCTCTTTATCATTATGAAATATCCTTCTTTATTCCTGGTAGTATTCTTTGCTCTGAAATCTTCATCTGATGTTAAAATAGCCATCTATGCTTTCTTTTGATTAGTGTTAGCATGGTATATATTTTTCCATTCTTTTACTTTTAACCTATTTGTGTCTTTAAACGTAAAGTGTATTTCTTGTAGGCAGCATGTAGCTGGGTCTTGCTTTTTTATCCAATCTGACAATCACTGCATTTTAATTGGGGTGTTTAGACCATTGACACTGATGTAGTTATTGATATGGTTAGGTTTAAGTTTATTATCTTGCTGTTGGTTTCTATTTGTCCAATCCATTCTTTGTTCCCATTTTACTTTTATTCTGCCTTTTTGCAGATTATATTTATGATTCCATTTTAACTCCTTTTTGCCTTCTTAGCTATAACTCTTTGTTTTGATATTATAGTGGTTGCTTTAGGGATTATAGTATGTATCTCTAACTTATCATGGTCTACATTCAAGTGATATTGTACTATGTCACATATAAGAACCTTACAATAGTATACTTTCATTTCTACCCTCCCAGCCTTTATGCTATTGTTGTCATACATTTTATTGACACATATTTTATAAACTCCACAAACATTGTTATTATTTTTGTTTAAACAGTTAATTATCTTTTAAGATACATAAATAATAAGAGAAAAACTTATATATATACCCAGATCATTACCATTTATGATGCTCTTTAATCCTTTGTGTAGATCTAGATTTCCATCTGTTATCGATTTCTTTTGGCCTGAGGAACTTCCTTTAACATTTCTTACAGTGTGTGTTTCCTGGTGATAAATTCTCTTCCTGTTAAAAGGCTTTTTGTTGTGTATAAAATGCCTTGTTGAAATTTTTTTCCTTAAGTACTTTAAAGGTATTACTGCACCATGTTCACACTTGATTGTTTCCAATGAGAAATCTGATGTCATCTGTATCTTTGTTCCTCTGTACGTAATGCGTTCCTCCCTCCCCCTGGCTACTTTTAAGATTTTTTTCTTTACCACTTAATGTGAACAATTACATTATTATATACCTTGTTGAAATTTTTTTATGTTTTTTGTGCTTTGGGTTTGTTAAGATTCTTGGATCCATGCATTTACAGTTTACATCAAATTTGGAAAGATATCAGTCATTATATCTATTTTCCGTCTTCTCTTCAGGAACTCTAATTACACATACATTTGGCCACCTGAAGTTGTCCAACAGATCAATGATGCTCTTTTCATACTCTTTAGATTTTTTCTCTGTGTTTCATTTTAAACAGTTTTTGTTACTGTGTCCTCAAAGTCACTATCTTTTCTTCTGCCAAGTCTCATCTACCATAGGTCCCATCAAGTGTATTTTTTTTTGTTTATGTTTGTTTTGGTTTGTTTTTTGTGTTCTTTAAATAGGCTTTATTTTTTAGAGCAATTTTAGGATCACAGCAACATTCAGCACAACCTACAGAGTCCTCTGTCCTCCCACACGTACGGTTTATTTACCCGTTCACCAACTGAGGGACACCTTGGTTGCTACCAAGTTCTGGAAATTATGAAGAAAGCTGCTATAAACATCCTTGTGCAGGTTTTTATGTGAACATAAGTTTTCAACTCCTTTGGGTAAATACCAAGGAGCAAGATTTCTGGATTGTATGGTAAGAGTATGTTTAGTTTTCTAAGCAACTGCTAAACTGTCTTCCAAATGGCTGCATCATTTTGCATTCCCACAGCAAAGAAATGATAGTTCCTGTTGCTTCACATTCTCGCCGGTGTTTGGTGTGGTCAGTGTTCAGGATTTTTGCCATTCTAATAGGTGCATAGTGGTATCACATTACTGTTTTTTTAGTTTGCAATTTCCTAATGACATATTGATGTTGTGAATGTTTTTTTATTGATGATTTAATATTTTTTAACATTGTGAAATTTTGGGTTGTACATTTTTGTTTGTCCATCACCATATATATGACTCCCTTCACTCCTTGTGCCTACCCCCCACCCCCATTGCTCCTGGTAACCACAATACAGTTTTCTCTGTCCATGTGTTGGTTTATATTCCATATATGAGTGAAATCATACAGTGTTTGTCTTTCTCCTTCTGGCTTACTTCACTTAACATAATACCCTCCAGGCCCATCCATGCTGTTGCAAATGGGACGATTTTGTCTTTTTTTATGGCTGAGCAGTATTCCATTGTATATATATATATCACATTTTCTTGATCCAATCATCAGTCGAGGGACACTTAGGTTGCTTCCACTTCTTGGCTGTGGTGAATAATGCTGCAATGAACATAGGGGTGCATAAGCCTCTTTGGATTGTTGATTTCAGGTTCATTGGATAGAGTCCCAGTAGTGGGATAGCTGGATCATAGGGTATTTCTATTTTTAATTCTTTGAGGAATCTCCATACCGTTTTCCATAGAGACTGCACCAGTTTGCATTCCCACCAGCTGTGTATGAGGGTTCCTGTTTCTCCACATCCTCTCCAACATTTGTTGATTATAGTCTTGGTGATTATAGCCATTCTAGCGGGCATGAGGTGATATCTTAGTGTTGTTTTGATTTGCATTTCCTTGATGATTAATGATGTTGAACATCTTTTCATGTGCCTATTGGCCATCTGTATATCTTCTTTGGAGAAGTGTCTGTTCATTTCCTCTGCCCATTTTTAGATCGGGTTGTGTGTTTTTTTGTTGTTCAGTTGTGTGAGTTCTTTATATATTATGGAGATCAACCCCTTGTCAGATGTATGTTTTGCAAATATTCTCTCCCAGTTGGTGGGTTGTCTGTTCATCTTGATTCTGGTTTTGTTTGTCTTGTAGAAGCTCTTTAATCTGATAAACTCCCACTTGTTTATTTTATTTATTTTTTTATTTTTGTTTATTACAGTAACATTGGTTTATAACATTGTATAAATTTCAGGTGTACATCATTATACTTCTATTTCTGCATGGATTACATCATGTTCACCACCCAAATACTAATTACAACCCATCACCACACACATGTGCCAAATTATCCCTTTCGGTCTCCTCCTTCCCCCCTTCCCCTCTGGTAACCATCAATCCAATCTCTTTCTGTATGTGTTTGTTTATTGTTGTTATTATCTACTACTTAATGAAGGAAATCATACGGTATTTGACCTTCTCCCTCTGACTTATTTCACTTTGCATAATACTCTCAATGTCCATCCATGTTATCACAAATGGCTGGATTTCATCATTTCTTATGGCTGAGTAGTATTCCATTGTGTATATATACCACATCTTCTTTATCCATTCATCACTTGATGGGTACTTAGGTTGTTTCCAAGTCTTGGCTATTGTGAATAATGCTGCAATGAACACAGGGGTGCATGTATCTTTACGCATTGGTGTTTTCAAGTTCTTTGGATAAATACCCAGCAGTGGAATAGCTGGATCATATGGTAGTTCTATCCTTGATTTTTTGAGGAATCTCCATACTGTTTTCCATAGTGGCTGCACCAGTTTGCACTCCCACCAGCAGTGTATGAGAGTTCCCTTCTCTCCACATCCTCTCCAACACATGTTGTTTACTGTCTTGTTTTTTTTTAAAGATTTTATTTTTTTTATTTTTTTCCCCCCAAAGCCCCAGTAAATAGTTGTATGTCATAGCTGCACATCCTTCTAGTTGATGTATGTGGGACGTGGCCTCTGCATGGCCGGAGAAGCGCTGTGTCCTTGCGCGCCCGGGATTCGAACCTGGGCTGCCAGCAGCGGATGAGCTCACGCACTTAACCGCTAAGCCACGGGCCGGCCCTCCTGTCTTGTTAATTATAGCCATTCTGACGGGAGTGAGGTGATATCTCATTGTAGTTTTGATTTGCATTTCCCTGATGTTTAACGATGTTGAACATCTTTTCATGTGCCTGTTGGCCATCTGTATATCTTCTTTGGAGAAATGTCTGTTCAGGTCTTTTGCCCATTTTTTAATTGGGTTGGTAGTTTTTTGTTGTTGAGATGCATGAGTTCTTTACATATTTTGGAGTTTAACCCCTATCAGATGTATACTTTGCAAATATCTTCTCCCAATTGTTAGGTTGTCTTTTCATTTTGTTGATGGTTTCTTTTGCTGTGCAGAAGCTTTTTAGTTTGATGTAGTCCCATTTGTTTATTTTTTCTATTGTTTCTCTTGCCCATTCAGACATGGTGCTTGAAAATATGTTGCTAAGACCGAAGTCAAAGAGTGTACTGGCTGTGTTTTCTTCCAGAAGTTTCATAGTTTCAGGTCTTACATTCAAGTCTTTAATCCATTTGGAGTTAATTTTTGAGTATGGTGTAAGGTAAGGGTCTACTTTCATTTTTTTGCATATGGCTATCCAGTTTTCCCAACACCATTTGTTGAAGAGACTTTCTTTTCTCCATTGTATGTTCTTGGCTCTTTGTCAAAGATTAGCTGTCCATAGATGTGTGGGTTTATCTCTGGGCTTTCAATTCTATTCCATGGATCTGTGTGTCTGTTTTTGTGCCAGTACCATGCTGTTTTGGTTACTATAGCTTTGTAGTATATTTTGAAATCAGGGAGTGTGATACCTCCAGCTTTGTTCTTTTTTCTCAGGATTCCCTTAGCTATTCGGGATCTTTTGTTGTTCCATATAAATTTTAGGATTCTTTGTTCTAATTCTTTGAAAAATGTTGTTGGAACTTTGATAGGGATTGCATTGATCTATAGATGGCTTTAGGAAGTATGGACATCTTAACTATGTTAATTCTTCCAATCCAAGAGCACGGAATATCTTTCCATTTCTTTGTGTCTTCTTCAATTTCTTTCAGCAGTGTTTTGTTGTTTTTGGTGTACAGATCTTTCACCTCTTTGGTTAAATTTATTCCTGGATATTTTGTTATTTTTGTTGCAATTGTAAATGGGATTGTATTCTTAATTTCTCTTTCTGCTACTTCGTTATTAGTGTATAGAACTGCAACTGATTTTTGTATGTTGATTTTGTATCCTGCAACTTTACCATATTCGTTTATTACTTCTAAAAGTTTTCTGGTGGATTCTTTAGGGTTTTCTATATATAAAGTCATGTCATCTGCAAGTAGTGACAGTTTCACTTCTTCCTTTCCAATTTGGATCCCTTTTATTTCTTTTTCTTGCCTGATTGCTCTGGCTAGGACTTCCAGTACTATGTTAAATAGGAGTGGTGAGAGTGAGCATCCTTGTCTGGTTCCTGTTCTTAGAGGGATAGCTTTCAGCTTTTCACCATTGAGGATGATATTAGCTGTGGGTTTGTCATATATGTCCTTTATTATGCTGCGGTACTTTCATTCTATATGCATTTGATTCAGAGTTTTTATCATAAATGAATGCTGTATCTTGTCAAATGCTTTCTCTGCATCTATTGAGATGATCATGTGATTTTTATTCTTCATTTTATTAATGTGGTGTATTACGTTGACTGATTTGCAAATGTTGAACCATCCCTGCATACCTGGAATAAATCCCACTTGATCATGGTGTAAAATCTTTTTAATGTATTGTTGTATGCGATTTGCTAGTATTTTGTTGAGGATTTTTGCATCGATGTTCATCAGCGATATTGGCCTGTAATTTTCTTTCTTTGTATTTTCTTTGTCTGGCTTTGGTATCAGGGTGATTTTGGCCTCATATAATGATTTAGGAAGTGTTCCATCTTCCTCTATTTTTTGGAATAGTTTGAGAAGGATGAGTATTAAATCTTCTTTGAATGTTTGGTAAAATTCACCAGAGAAGCTATCTGGTCCTGGACTTTTATTTTTTAGGAGGTTTTTGATTACTATTTTAATCTCTTTACTTGTGATTGGTCTATTCAGATTCTCCATTTCTTCTTGGTTCAGTTTTGGGAGGTTGTCTGAGTCTAACAATTTATCCATTTCTTCTAGATTGTCCAATTTGTTGGCATATAATTTCTCATAGTATTCTGTTATAATCCTCTGTATTTCCGTGGTATCTGTTGTTATTTCTCCTCTTTCATTTCTAATTTTATTTACGTGAGCCTTTTCTTTTTTTTTCTTAGTAAGCCTGGCTAAGGGTTTGTAGATTTTGTTTATCTTCTCAAAGAACCAACTCTTTGTTTCATTAATCCTTTCTACTGTTTTTTCGGTCTTAATTTCCTTTATTTCTGCTCTGATTTTTATTATTTCTCTCCTTCTGCTGACTTTGGGCTTTGTTTGTTCTTCTTTTTCTAGTTCTGTTAGGTGTAATTTAAGGTTGCTTATTTGGGCTTTTTCTTGTTTATTAAGGTGGGCTTGTATCGCTATGATTTTCCCTCTCAGGACCCCTTTTGCTGCATCCCATATGGTTTGGTATGGCATATTATCATTTTCGTTTGTTTCCAGATATTTTTAGATTACTCCTTTAATTTCATCAATGATCCATTGATTGTTCAGTTGCATGTTGTTTAATCTCCACATTTTTGTCACTTTCCCAGTTTTTTTTTCATGGTTCATTTCTAGTTTCATAGCATTATGGTCTGAAAAGATGCTTGTTATGATTTCAATCTTCTTAAATTTATTGAGGCTTGCTTTGTTTCCCAACATATGGTCTATCCTTGAGAATGTTCCATGCACGCTTGAGAAGAATGTGTAGTCAGCTGTTTTTGGATGGAGTGCTCTGTATATGTCTACTAGGTCCATCTTGTCCAGTTTTTCATTTAAGTCTACTATTTCTTCATTGACTTTTTGTCTGGATGATCTATCCCTTGATGTAAGAGGGGTATTAAGGTCCCCTACTATTATTGTGTTGTTGTTAATGTCTCCTTTTAGGTTTGTTAATGGTTGCTTTATGTACATTGGTGCTCCTATGTTGAGTGCATATATATTGAAGTGATATGTCTTCTTGATGGAGTGTCCCTTTTATCATTATATATTTCCCTTCTTTGTCTGTCTTAACCTGTTTTATCTTGAAGTCTACTTTGTCTGATATGAGTATGGCAACACCTGCTTTCTTTTGTTTGCCATTAGCTTGGAGTATCGTCTTCCATCCTTTCACTCTGAGCCTGTGCTTGTTTTTAGAGCTGAGATGTGTTTCCTGGAGGCAGCATATTGTTGGGTCTTGCTTTTTAATCCATCCTGTCACTCTCTATCTTTTGATTGAAGAGTTAAATACATTTACATTTAGGGTAATTATTGATATATGAGGGCTTAATGTTGCTGTTTTGTCACTTATTTTCTGGTTCTTTTGCGTTTCCTTTGTTTCTTGTCCCATTTGTTCCGGACTGCCAATTCAGTTTGGTTGTTCTGTCTTATGACTCTTCTAGTTTTCTCTTTGTTTATCATATGTGATTTTGTTTTGATTATTTGTTTAGTGGTTACTTTGAGGTTTGTGTAAAAAATCTTGTGTATGAGATAGTCCATTATCTGATGGCCTCCTATTTCCTTATACTAAGTCAATTGAATCACTTTCCTCTTCCCCTTCTAGGTCATTCTTGTTATACCTTATTCTATCTTGTGTTGTGGCTGTGTGTTTACAGTGATGAGGTTAAATTTATTTTTGGTGAATTCCTTCCTTTGATCTTTGATTTTGGTATTTAAGTGATTGCTAACCTATTCCGGTAAAGATCTATTATTTTTCTGAGTTTATTTACTTATTTTTCTCCTTGCTCCAAGCTTTGTATTTCCTTTCTCTTCTTTTTATCAGGCCTGAGGGCCTTCTTGAGTATTTCTTGTAGTGGGGGTCTCATGGCCATGAACTCCCTTAGCTTTTGTTTATCTGGGAGTGTTACTATTTCTCCATCATATTTGAAGGATATTTTTGCTGGATAGAGTATTCTTGGCTGAAAGTTTTTGTCTTTCAGTATTTTGAATATATCATTCCAGTCTCTCATAGACTGTAAATTTTCTGTTGAGAAATCTGCTGAAAGCCTGATGGGAGTTCCTTTGTACGTTATTTTTTGTTTTTGTCTAGCTGCAGTTAATATTGTTTCCTTGTCATTGACTCTGGCTAGCCTTACCACTATGTGTCGTGGTGAAGGCCTCTGCCTGTTGACATATTTAGGTGACCTGTTGGCTTCTCTTACTGGTATTTCCTGCTCCTTCCCCAGATTTGGGAAATTCTCAGCTAGCATTTCCTTGAATAGGCTCTCTGTTCCTCTTTCCCTCTCTTCTCCCTCAGGAATACCTATAATTCTTATGTTACATTTCCTAATAGAGTCAGATATTTCTTGGAGACTTTCTTCATTTCTTTTTAGTCTTAGTTCTCTCTCCTCTTCCATCTGCAGCACATCTGTATTCCTATCCTCTAAAATGCTAATTCTTTCCTCCATATTGTCAGCTCTGTTCTTTAAAGATTGCAGATTCTCCTTTATCTCCTCCATTGTGTTCTTCATCTCCATCAGCACTGATTGGTTTTTCTTTATGATTTCAATCTCTTTTGTGAAGAAACTCCTAATCTCATTGAATTGTTTGTCTGTGTTGTCTCATATTTCGTTGAGTGCTTTTATGATAGCTATTTTGAAATCTCTGTCATTTAGGTTATGGATTTCTGTGTCTTCACGGTTGGTTTCTGGGTGCTTATCATTTTCCTTCTGATCTGGTGATTTCATGTATCTTTGCATTGTGATTCCTGTATTAGCTTTGTTTTTCCTCATCCTGGAATTCTCTGGTTGCAATTTCCACCCGCGGCCACTGTGTGGGGGTAAAGGGCTGTGTAATCTGTGCCCCCTGCGCTCTGCTGTGGTTTTTTGCTGTGATCCACGCAGGTCATTTGGTCTGGTCTGGTCGGCTGAGCTGCAGGGTCCCGTTTGCAGGGAGGGGGGATCTCTCTTTTGCCCACTGGGTCCCTGGCATGGGGGGGCTTCTCGTTCCACTTCACTATCCACTCTCTGGGGTGCTCAGATGTTGATGGTGCCCCGTAGCAGTTCTGAGCCCTCTGCGTGGGAGTTTCCCACTGGTTGACAGTCCGAAGAGCTATGGTTTCCCCACAGAGGGCCGCCCCTCCCCCCTCTCTGGGAGCTGTGCAGACTGGGATCGCTGATCTGATGGGGAGGGAGAGGAGTTCTCTTTACCTCTCCTCAGTTCCTCCAGGGGCCCAGCACATTCCATTCTCAGATGTGCAGCAGTGTGGATCTTTCTGATCTTGCTTTTCACTGTCTAGGATTCTGTTGTTGGTCTGTGACTGTTCCTTTTGTTGTATCTTATCAGGGGAAGAGTTTATGGGAAAGCTCACTCCACCATGATGCTGACGTCACCTTGTGAATGTTTTTTAATTTTAGTTTTTAATTTTGATGAAGTCCAGCTTATCAATTATTTCTTTCATGGTTTGTGCCTTTGAGGTTGTATCTATAAACTCAATGCCATACCCAAGGCCACCTAGATTTTCTCCTATGTAATCTTTTAGGATTTTTATAGTTTTGCATTTTACATTCAAGTCTAGGATCCATTTTGAGTTAATTTTCATGAAGGGTATAACGTCTATATTGAGATTCATTTTTTTTTTGCATGTGGATGTTCAGCTGTTCCAGCACCATTTTTTGAAAATACTATCTTTTCTCCATTGTATTGCTTTTGCTCCTTTGTCAAAGTTTAGTTTACTATATTATATGGGTCTATTTCTGGACTCTCTAGTTTGTTCCATTGATCTATTTGTCTGTTCTTTCACCAATACCACACTTTCTTGAGTACCATAGCTTTACAGTAAATCTTGAAGTTGAGTAGTATCAGTCCTCCAACTTTCTTCTGCTCCTTCAAGATTCTGTTGGCTATTCTGCGTCTTTTGCCTCTCCTTATAAACTTTAGAATTAATTTGTTGATATCCACAAAATAACTTGCTAGGGCTTTGATTGGAGATCCATTGTATTTTTTATCTCAAATATGTTAGTTTTCGTCACTAGAACTTAAATTTCCATCTTTTAAAAATATCTTCCAGGGGGCTGACCCTGTGGCTTAGTGGTTAAGTGCGCATGCTCCGCTACTGGCGGCCCGGTTCGGATCCCGGGCACACACAGACACACTGCTTGTCAGGCCATGCTGAGGTGGCGTCCCACATACAGCAACTAGAAGGATGTGCAACTATGACATACAACTATCTACTGGGGCTTTGGGGAGAAAAGGGAAAAGAAAGGAGGAGGATTGGCAATAGATGTTAACTCAGGGCCGGTCTTCCTCAGCAAAAAGAGGAGGATTGGCATGGATGTTAGCTCAGGGGTGATCTTCCTCACACACACACAAAAATATATATCTTCCTTATTTCTATGTAACTGAACTTATGGAATATAGATATTATAATTCTTCTAATGTCAGTTCTGAGTTGGTTTTGATTTATTGATTGTTCTCCTCATTATGAATTGTGTTTTCCTGGTCCATTGAATGCCTATTAATCATGAAATGGATGTCAGTTGTGAATTTTACCTTGGTGGGTGGTGGATATTTTTGTATTCCCATACATATCCTTGAGTTTGCTCTGAGATAAATTTAAGTTACTTGGAAGCAGTTTGATTATTTCAGGTATTGCTTTTGTGATTTTGTATGGTGGATTTGGAGCTCTATTCCATCTAGAGCTAATTATTTCCTGTTACTGAGGCAAGACATTCCTGTGTATTCAGCCAAATACTCAGTGAATTATAAGTCTTTCCAGTTTGGCTTGTGGGAACAGGCACTATCCCTTTTCCTGTGTGAGCACTGGAAATCATACTCTAGTACTTCCAATTTGTTTTTTTCACCAGCCTGGGGTAATTTCTTCATGTGCATGTGCTGATTACTACTCTTACTATTCAAGGGACTCTACAGAGCTAGGAGTTTCTCTCCGTGGAGATTTCTCTTCTTGAGTATTCTATTCCACAATCTCTAGTCACCTTGGTTTCCTCAGATGCTCAGCTCCATCTCTTCTCCTCATAAAGTCCACTGGGCTCTACCTTAGTTCCCTTTCCCTGCACCATAAGCAAGATGTGTTTCTAATATCTGTGCTGGGGCTCCCCACACCTGATAAAGAGACGGAAGGGCGCACAACAACTACAAGCAGCTGAGCATAACAACAGCTGGCCAGGAGCATAACTCAGCCTTCCTGGGCGCCTATAGGGAGAGCTAACAGGCCACAATAGAAGGACACACGTAGCCCACATAGGAGTCACCCCTGGAACATTGAGAACTGAGGGAAGCACACTGGAAGCCTCCTAAGGCATCGCTTACATAAGGTCACCTATCCAAGAGCAGGAGACGTAGCTGACCTACCTAATACGTAGAAACAAGCACAGGGAAAGAGGCAAAATGAGGAGGCAAAAGAATACATTCCAAGTAAGGGAACAGGACAAAACCCCAGAAAAGGAACTAAGTGAAACAGAAATGAGCAACCTACCCGACAGAGAGTTCAAACTAAGAGTGTTAAGGATGCTCACTGATCTGGGGAGAAGAATAGATGAACTCAGTGAGAATGTCAACAAAGAAATGGAAGATATAAAAAAGAACCAATCAGAAATGACAAATACAATACTGGAAATGAAAAATTCATTAGAGGGACTCAAAAGCAGAGTAGAGGATACAGAAGAACGGATCTGTGAGCTAGAAGAAAGACTAGAAGAAATTACCCAAGGTGAACAGGTAAAAGAGAAAAGAATTAAAAAGAGTGAGGACAGTCTAAGGGACCTCTGGGACAACATCAAGCGCACTAACATCCGTGTTATAGGTGTCCCGGAAGGAGATGAGCGAGACAAGGGGGCAGAGAATCTATTTCAAGAAATAATAGATGAAAACTTCCCAAACCTAAGGAAGGAAACAGACATCCAGGTGCAGGAAGCACAGAGAGCCCCAAACAAGATAAACCCAAAGAGGCCCACACCAAGACACATCATAATCAAAATGTCCAGAATTAAAGATAAAGAGAGAATCCTAAAAGCCGCAAGAGAATGTCAAGTTATGTACAAAGGAAACCCCATAAGGCTATCAGCTGATTTCTCTCCAGAAACCTTACAGGCTAGAAGAGAATGGCACGATATATTTAAAGTGCTAAAAGGAAAAACTTACAGCCAAGAATACTCTACCCAGCAAGGTTATCATTCAAAATGGAAGGAGAGATCAAAATTTTCCCAGATAAGCAAAAATTAAAGGAGTTTGTCACCAAGAAACCAGTGCTACAAGAAATGTTAAAGGGACTGATTTAAGGGGAAAAGAGAAGACCATAAATAGGAAAAATTATTTATTTCCATGATTAGAACGTAATGGATACAAATGTACAAAAAAGAGGTTAGATATGATATCAAAAACATAAAAGGAGGGAGGAGGGGAGTTAAAGAGTAGAGCTTTCAGACAGAGGTCAAACTAAAGTGACCATCAATTCTGTATAGAAGAAGTAAGGAACAGAGAAGGACTACTAAAACACTGAGAAAAAAAAAAGTTAAAAAATGGCAGTAAGTACATACTTATCAATAGCGACTTTAAACGTCAATGGACTAAATGCTCCAATTAAAAGGCATAGGGTGGCTGACTGCATAAAAAAACAAGACCCATATATATGCTGCATACAAGAGACACACTTCAGACCTAAAGACACTCACAAACTGAAAGTGAAGGGATGGAAAAAGATACTCCATGCAAACGGCAATGAAAAGAAAGCTGGGATAGCAGTACTCATATCAGACAAAATAGACTTTAAAACAAAAACTGTAAAAAGAGACAAAGAAGGGCATTACATAATGATCAAGGGGACAATCCAACAAGAGGATATAACACTTGTAAATATCTACGCACCCAATGTAGGTGCACCTAAATATATAAAGCAATTATTAACAGACATAAAAACAGAAATAGACATTAACACAATAATAGTAGGGGACTTTAACACTCCACTTACACCAACGGATAGATCATCCAAAGAGAAGATCAATAAGGAAACATTGGCCTTAAACGACACACTAGAACAGATGGACCTAGTAGATATATACAGAGCATTCCATCCAAAAACCGAAGAATACACGTTCTTTTCAAATGCACATGGGACATTCTCCAGGATTGATCACATATTAGGCCACAAAACAAGTCTCCATAAATTTAAGAAGATTGAAATAATACCAATCATCTTTTCTGACCACAACGGTATGAAACTAGAAATCAACTATAGGAAGAAAATCAGAAAAGCCACAAATACATGGAGATTAAACAAAATGCTAATGAACAACGACTGGGTTAACGAAGAAATCAAAGAAGAAATCAAAAAATACCTGGAGACAGATGAAAATGAAAATACGACATGCCAGAATTTATGGGATACAGCAAAAGCGGTTCTAAGAGGGAAGTTTATAGCGATACAGGCCTATCTCAACAAACAAGAAAAATCTCAAATAAACAATCTAACAATGCACCTAAAGGAACTGTAAAAAGAAGAACAAACAAAGCCCAAAATCAGTAGAAGATGGAAAATAATAAAAATCAGAGCAGAAATTAATGAAATAGAGACTAAAACAACAATAGAAAAAATTAATAAAACCAAGAGCTGGTTCTTTGAAAAGATCAACAAAATAGACAAACCTTTAGCTAGACTCACCAAGAAAAAAAGAGAGAAGGCACAAATAAGTAAAATCAGAAATGAAAGAGGAGAGGTTACAACAGACACCTCAGAAATACAAAAGATTATAAGAGAATACTATGAAAAGCTATATGCCAACCAATTCGACAATCTGGAAGAAATGGATAAATTCTTAGAATCATACAACCTTCCAAAACTGGATCAAGAAGAAGTAGAGAATTTGAATAAACCAATCACCAGTAAGGAGATCGAAACAGTAATCACAAACCTCCCCAAAAATAAAAGTCCAGGACCAGACGGCTTCCCTGGTGAATTCTACCAAACGTTCAAAGAAGACTTAATACCTATCCTTCTCAAACTCTTCCAAAAAATTGAGGAGGGTGGGAAGCTCCCTAACTCATTCTACGAAGCTGACATTACCCTGATACCAAAACCAGACAAGGACAACAAAAAAAAGAAAATTACAGGCCAATATCACTGATGAACATCGATGCGAAAATCCTCAACAAAATACTAGCAAATCACATACAACAATACATTAAAAAGATTATACACCATGATCAAGTGGGATTTATTCCAGGTATGCAGGGATGGTTTAACATTCGCAAATCAATCAACGTGATACACCACATTAATAAAATGAAGAACAAAAATCACATGATCATCTCAATAGATGCAGAGAAAGCATTTGACAAGATACAGCATCCATTTATGATAAAAACTCTGAATAAAATGGGTATAGAAGGAAAGTACCTCAACATAATAAAGACCATATATGAGAAACCCACGGCTAATATCATCCTCAATGGTGAAAAACTGAAAGCTATCCCTCTAAGAACAGGAACCAGACAAGGATGCCCACTGTCACCACTCCTATTTAACATAGTATTGGAAGTCCTAGCCAGAGCAATCAGGCAAGAGAAAGAAATAAAAGGGATCCAAATTGGAAAGGAAGAAGTGAAACTGTCACTATTTGTAGATGACATGATTTTATATATAGAAAACCCTAAAGAATCCACCAGAAAACTTTTAGAAGTAATAAACGAATATGGTAAAGTTGCAGGATACAAAATCAACATACAAAAATCAGTTGCGTTTCTGTACACTAACGATGAAGTAGCAGAAAGAGAAATTAAGAATACCATCCCATTTACAATTGCAACAAAAAGAATAAAATACCTAGGAATAAACTTAACCAAAGAGGTGAAAGATCTGTACACCGAAAACTATAAAACATTGCTGAAAGAAATTGAAGAAGACACAAAGAAATGGAAAGATATTCCACGCTCTTGGATTGGAAGAATTAACATAGTTAAGATGTCCATACTTCCTAAAGCCATCTATAGATTCAATGCAATCCCTATCAAAGTTCCAACAACATTTTTCACAGAAATAGAACAAAGAATCCTAAAATTTATATGGAACAACAAAAGACCCCGAATAGCTAAAGGAATCCTGAGAAAAAAGAACAAAGCTGGAGGTATCACACTCCCTGATTTCCAAATATACTACAAAGCTATAGTAACCAAAACAGCATGGTACTGGCACAAAAACAGACACACAGATCAATGGAATAGAATCGAAAGCCCAGAAATAAACCCACACATCTATGGACAGCTAATCTTTGACAAAGGAGCCAAGAACATACAATGGGGAAAAGAAAGTCTCTTCAACAAATGGTGTTGGGAAAACTGGATAGCCACATGCAAAAAAATGAAAGTAGACCCTTACCTTACACCATACACAAAAATTAACTCCAAATGGATTAAAGACTTGAATGTAAGACCTGAAACTATGAAACTTCTAGAAGAAAACATAGGCAGTACGCTCTTCCACATCGGTCTTAGCAACATCTTTTCAAACACCACATCTGACCGGGCAAGAGAAACAATAGAAAAAATAAACAAATGGGACTACATCAAACTAAAAAGGTTCTGCACAGCAAAGGAAACCATCAACAAAATGAAAAGACAACCTAACAATTGGGAGAAGATATTTGCAAACCATACTTCTGATAAGGGTTTAATCTCCAAAATATGTAAAGAACTCATGCATCTCAACAACAAAAAAACTACCAACCCAATTAAAAAATGGGCAAAAGACCTGAACAGACATTTCTCCAAAGAAGATATACAGATGGCCAACAGACACATGAAAAGATGTTCAAAATCACTAACTATCGGGGAAATGCAAATCAAAACTACAATGAGATATCACCTCACGCCTGTCAGAATGGCTATAATTAACAAGACAGGAAACAACATGTGTTGGAGAGGATGTGGAGAGAAGGGAACTCTCATACACTGCTGGTGGGAGTGCAAACTGGTGCAGCCACTATGGAAAACAGTATGGAGATTCCTCAAAAAATCAAGGATAGAACTACCATATGATCCAGCTATTCCACTCTTGGGTATTTATCCAAAGAACTTGAAAACACCAGTTTGTAAAGGTACATGCACCCCTGTGTTCATTGCAGCGTTATTCACAATAACCAAGACTTGGAAGCAACCTAAGTGCCCATCAAGGGAGGAATGGATAAAGAAGCTGTGGTATATATACACAATGGAATACTACTCAGCCATAAGAAACAATGAAATCCAGGCATTTGTGACAACATGGATGGACATTGAGGGTATAATGCAAAGTGAAATAAGTCAGAGGGAGAAGGTCAAATACCGTATGATTTCCTTCATTAAGTAGTAGATAATAACAACAATAAACAAACACATAGGGACAGAGATTGGATTGGTGGTTACCAGAGGGGAAGGGGGGAGGGAGGAGGGTGAAAGGGATAATTCGGTACATGTGTGTGGTGATGGGTTGTAATTAGTATTTTGGTGGTGAACATGATGTAGTCCATGCAGAAATAGAAGTACAATGATGTACACCTGAAATTTTTACAATGTTATAAACCAATAAAAAAAAAAAAGAAATTCAAATTTTTGTAGATACTCTACTGCTAAAGTTTTCTATTCTTGTGTTAGTTTTCAAAAATTGTGTTTTCCAAGGAATTTGTCTATTTCTTATGTTATCAAATTTATTGGCATAAAATTGTTTGTATGTTCTCTTGTTATTATTAGAGTGTTTAAAGAATCTGTAGAAATATCCCCTCTTTCCTTCCTGATGTTGGTAGTGTTCTCTGTCTTCCTTAATTACTCAAGCAAGATTTAATGAATTTTATTTATGTTCTCAAGAAAATAATGTTAGCTTAGCATAAAACTGATATTTTTCTTCTTATTAGCTGTATCATTTCTTTCTTTACACTAATTCTGGTGTTAATTTGCTCTTCTTTGTCTAGCTTCTTAATGTGCACAGCTTATTGACTTTAAACCTTCCTGCTATTACTTTGTTTTAAAAGAATGTTCATGGCTATTCTCTTCAGATGTTATGTTATGTACTTTTATCAACTCTATGATGTTACCATTAATATTATCCCTATTCAACAGATTAGGAAGCTAAATTTTACAGACGTTAAAGATTAAACTAAATGTTATATAGCTTTTAAGTTGCAACCCTAAGACTGAAACCTACATCTGTCTTTTTTTCTGATGGAAAACTTAAACATGCAGCCACTCTATTATATTGCCTTCTTGACAAAGTATAGAGGCTCAGTAATGATCCTTGATATCTGTCTTCTATTTATCCCCACTAAGAACCTGATGATGACCTTTATTAATTTTGGTTCCAGGTTTAATTCTGGTCCAGTGTGGCCCTTTTTCTGCATGTCATCTGGGAAATAGGATGGCTTCTTCTTTAGTAGAGTCCCTAAGAATGAACACAGAAGGTTCTTCCACTTTGCTTTTTAATCCAAAAAAGCTGTGTCATATTACAGCTCTGCCTTTCTAACCTAAATAACCCAAGATTATGGAAACTGTGTTTTACTTCCCCCAGTAATGATGTGTTTGTCGGGTCCGCATCTGCTTTAGATACATTTTATTTATTGAATCATTGTTTAGCATCATTCTAAGATAACAATCTCTGTGCACCCTTACTCTTTGGCAGTATGTAGGTGTTTCCATGGTTTTAGGAATGTAATTTCTCAATTGTGACAGAATCAGATTATCTTTCTGTGGTCACTAGGGCGCTTTTTCGAAAATGGATCTGTCTTTCCAGGAAGCATTTTCATCTTTGCTGCCATCTTTATGTACATTGTTCTAAAGATTGCCTTTGGAAATGGCTATTGACTATTTACTTTGGAAACACGTCACTGTGTTGTTTGCCATTCTCTATACTTTCTATTTATTTATTTATATATATTTTTCTATCTCTCATTTTTTATTGCGGTAGCATTGGTTTATAACATTATATAAATTTCAGGTGTACATCATTATATTTCGATTTCTGTGTAGATTATATCATGTTCACCACCCAAAAACTAGTTACCATCCATCACCATACACATGTGCCTGATCACCCCTCTCACCATCCTCCCTCCCCCATTCCCCTCTGGTAACCACCAATCCAATCTCTGTCTCTATGTGTTTGTTTGTTGCTGTTTTTATCTTCTATTTATGAGTGAGATCACAGGGCATTTGACTTTCTGCCTCTGACTTATTTTGCTCAGCATAATACCCTCAAGATCCATCCATGTTGTCACAAATGGCCAGATTTAATCCTTTTTAATGGCTGAGTAGTATTCCGTTGTGTATATATATCACATCTTCTTTATTCATTCATCCCTTGATGGGCACCTAGGTTGCTTCCAAGTCTTGGCTATTGTGAATAATGCCGCAATGAACACTAGGGTACATATATCTTTATGCACTCATGTTCTTTGGATAAATACCCAGCAGTGGACTAGCTGGATCATATGCTAGTTCTATTCTTAATTTTTTGAGGAATCTCCATACTGCTTTCCATAGTGTCTGCACAAGTTTGCACTCTCACCAGCAGTGTATGAGGGTTCCGCTTTCTCCACATCCTCTCCAACACATGTTATTTCTTGTCATGTTAATTATAGCCATTCTGATGGGCATGAAGTGATATGTCATTGTATTTTTGATTTGCATTTCCCTGATAACTAGTGATGTTGGACATGTTTTCATGTGGCTGTTGTCCATCCGTATATCTTCCTTGGAGAAATGTCTGTCCAGATCTTTTGCCCATTTTTTAAATTGGGTTATGCTTTCTAATATTATTCCAATGTGACCAAGATTCCTTGGGCATCTCACCTGCACAGACATTCCTGGCCTCACTGGAACCCTAAGGATTATTGTTACCAGGAGGTCTCCACTTGCTACTTGGAAGATATTTATCAAAATAGAAACTGACTTCCATATGTTACTCAGGTCATCTCTTTTCATTAAAATCATATCAATATCTCTAATATTTTTTCTACCACTTCATTCATTCCTATGTTCATACATTTCTAGCATTGTGAGGAATAATGGTGCTTTTTAAAGCCTGTGACTCTGAGCATAAACTTAATGTGCCTATGAAAGAAATGGATAAACTTTTAAATGAAGTGACAAATTATTATGCTGACAGCATGTAGTGATTTATGCCTGGAAATGAGATAGTGAGCAGAGGTGTAGACTGACATACGGTGATTAATATCAGGATGTGATAGTAGGGATTCCAGGTGACTCACCACTCAGTTTGTGGTTTTGTATTTATTTGGGAGTGGAAGGAAGCAGCCTGAGCTTTCTGGTATATGATTGAGACCTGAGGCACTTTCTGCAGGTAATCAGAAGTTTCTCAGATTTGCCTGTATTTTCCCCATTCTTGAGACTTATTTTCCTTATCTGCCAAACCCTAGAGTCAGCTGAGTGATGGGTATATATTTGAGATATCTTTGTTGGGATATCTGTGTTGTCTTTGGGATTGCTACTTGCTGTAGCATCAGTTATTCTAGTCTCTAAGAAGTTAAATTATAGGACTGGACTCCCAGGCGTTTGTGGTTTTGAAAGGAAAGCAAATCTGTTACCCACCGGATACTGACTACCTACCTAACTCATTGTGTGAAGTTTTCCCCTCCACATTACACCTTGGTGAGCTTCTTGTCTTTAACAACGTGTATTTAATTCTTTATGTTAGAAGGAGGTGTAAGTGGCCAAAGTACGGATTATGGCTCTCATGGTGAAAATCAATTTTCACATTTTGATTGCCACAGAAAGCTGTCAAAAGTTCAAACAGCATGATGAGCTTCTGGTTTATATGGCAGTTGGGATATATAATTTTATCCTAGAGTAGAACCATTTAGCAAGGATATTTACAGGAAGGAAATGTCTATTACCTACATAAGGTATAAAGCCTATTGGATTCCTAACATCATATTGTGTGGTAGTGTGTGTGCAGGGGTAGGGGTATTTGGTTGGGGATGAATGGATCTGATCAATTCTGTTGTATGAGAGATGGCAACATCTCGCTGAATCAAAGCTGAGGTGATTGAGTCACCAATCATTCCTTCTCCTAAATTGTTTCTGTGTGTTGAAATAACACTTGGGGTGGGCGGGCCATGAGAACTCTGAGTTACACCAAGCAGAGCTCTCCAAACATTTTATTTTATTTTATTTTTCCAGCATTATTGAATAATAATTGACAAATAAAAATTGTATAAAAGGTATACAGCTTGATGTTTTGCTATACATATACACTGTGAAATAATCACCACGATCAATCTAATTAACATATCCATTTCCTCACATAGATATCATTTTCTTTTTCTATCTTTTTTGTGATGAAAACACTTACGATCTACCTCTTAGCAAGTTTAAAGTATACAATACACTATTGTTAACTAGAGCCACCATCCTGTACATTAGATCTCTAGAACTTATTCATCTACATAACTGAAACTTTGTACCCTTTGACCAAAATCTTCTCATTTAACCCTCCCCCACCAGCCTTTGACAACCATCGTTCTGCTGTCTTCTTCTATGAGTTTGACCATTTTATATTCTACATATAAATGAGATCATGTAGTATTTGTCTTTCTGTGTCTGACTTATCCCACTTAGCATAATGTCTTCCAGGTTTATCTATGTTGTTGCGAATAGTAGGATTTCTTTCCTTTTTAATGCTGAATAATATTCCATTGTGTGTGTATGTGTGTGTCTGTGTGTATGTGTCACATTATATACCACATTTTCTTTGTCCGTTCATCTGTCGACAGACATTTAGGTTGTTTCCATAGCTCTCTAAACATTCCTGATCATGGACACTGATCCAGAAAAACATTTGTACAGATATCCCCCAAATATGCATCTTCATTCTGTAAATATATGTGTGTGTGTCATGTATGTCTGTATACCTGTACAAATGTGCTGTAAGGAAATAATAGTTTTATGTACATTATGAAATACACATTAATTAAAGGTAATAAAGGACAATACATAAATGATTGGAATTATTAATATTTTTTCTCTGACCTCAATGGATCAACTTCTGTATGACCTAGTTTGTTCAAACATAGCTTAGAATCCACTGCTGTAAAGGTCAAATGTGATCTTATCACATCAGTACTTAAAACCTGTAAATTTGTCCCTGTTACCTTCAGTATAAAGTGAAACTTAATAAAAGCTCAGAATGTCTATGCATTTCTTAGGTAGTCGCTGCTGTTGACCTTTCTGTTTACCCCTTTTAATTAGACTGGCACAAAATTTAAATCACTGTTTTCTTTGTTATGAGGTGCACTTTAGAATAACTCAGGTGGTAGCTAAGGAATAACCAAGTTTCAAAACTTTCATATTCTGTTCTACCATGCTGGGGCTGGGACCCTGTTGTTGTTAGTGCCATTGAGTCAATTCTGACTCCTATTGACCCTGTGTACAGCAGTGCAGAACTCTGCCCAATCTTCTTATGCCGTCCTCTCACCTTCTGGCACTATATCAGACAATGCTCCACTGCTATTCACAGGGTTTTCACGGACAATTTTTTAGAAGTGGGTGGCCAAGGCCTTCTTCCTAGTCTGTCTTAGTCTGCAAGCTCTACTGAAACCTGTCCATCATGGGTGACCCTGCTGAAAATTGAAATATTGGTGGCATAACTTTCAGCAACACAGCAGCACCCAACTGCCACAGTATGACAACCGACAGATGGGTGGTGTCATTCCCTGATGTGACTGGAAAAGGAACCCAGGCCATGGTGTTGAGAGTGCTAAATCTTAACCACTAGACCACCAGGGCTGGCCTGGGACCTTGAAAACCACATTTTTCCTTTATCACCTGAACCCCAGTTTAAGGATGCCCTTGGAGGATACCACAGAGACTGTGCAAGAGGGAGATACAGAATGTGCATTGCTCTATGCTGTTGTTCCTTTCAGTGTCACCCCAACAGATATCCTTCATCACGGCAAAATCTAACCCCATTTGCCCAGCTCTTGAGGTGGTAGATTCTTGATACTTTTCCTATCTCTGAGTTTCCTCAGTATTTTCTTTTATTCTTTCTCAGGATTCCAATACTTACTTAATTAGTTCTCTATATTAAATTTACTCTGCCAAGGTTTTCTGTCCTCACATGTAAAGAGCTTGGAAGTCGTCATTACCATCTTTACAACAAGAAAAAGCTGATTATCTTGCAAATGAACAATTTTTCATGGACTCATCAGAAAATTGATATTGTAGGGCAAACTGCCAACCCAAATCTGTAGAGAGGAGTGAATCCACAGAGTTACAGCCAAAATTTGCTTACTTGTAGCAGAAGCCACTGGAGCAATAAACTGGTAGGAACACTTAAATGGTAATTTTGGCAAATTGCTGAAGGCTGAGTGTGGACTAATATGAAAGAGAGAAACTCCTGTGGACCGTACTCTTAGTGGAGCCCTCACACTTTCGTGCAGTTCACCTCCAGGAATCTCACCATATTCTATGGTGAAGAACCAAGAAAGATGGAGGGGATGATTAGCTTTGTGAAATATGCCTAGAGCCTTCTACATGACAAAGGCCTACTCTCCAGGGACAAATATTTTACCAAGGCCTTATCCCACTTGGAAAAAGGCATTTGTCTAACTCCAGCCCCCTCTCACCTTCCTGTCTTATCTAAGGGAGATTGGAAGCTCTACCAGAAGAAACACTTGTGAAGGGCCAGAATGGGACAGAGGCACAGGCTCACTGAAAGACAGATTTAATTGGAAGATTATAGAACATTCTGCCTCCCCATACCTTACCACCACACCAACAGAGCTTCAGTATAATAGTAGTGGATTACAGCGCAAAGAGCAGCAAGACACAGACTCACTCTGAGAATTCCAGAGCCAAAATGGGAGCCAAGAACAATAGGCATAAATCTATTAAATAAGTTAAATCAATAATTAATAACTCTGTAAAACTGAAAGCACCAGTCTCAGATGGTTTCACTATTCAATTCTACCAAACTTTTAAGGAAACACTCACACCAATTCTCCACAATCTCTTCAAGAAAATAGAATCAGAGGAATATTTTCCAACTCATTCTATGAGGCCAGAATTACCCTAATACCAAAACCAGTTAAAGACATTACAAGAAAGGAAGACTATAGATGAATATCTATCATGAACATAGATGCAAACATCCTCAACAAAACAGTAAAGGGAATCTAACAATATAAAAAGTAACTATACCTATAACTAAGTGAGATTTATTCCCAGTATGCAGGGCTGATTCAACATTCAGACATCAATACAATAAACCACATCAACACACTAAAAAGAAAAATTGTATGATTATGTCAATTGATGAAGTAAAACACCCATTTGTGATTTTTTTGGTGATTTTTAAAAATCTCATCAAGCTAGGAATAGAGTGTACCTTACTCTACTTGATAAAGATCACCTGAAAAACACCTAAAGAAAATATCATACATAAT
This sequence comes from Diceros bicornis minor, assembly GCF_020826845.1. Taxonomy (NCBI): domain Eukaryota; kingdom Metazoa; phylum Chordata; class Mammalia; order Perissodactyla; family Rhinocerotidae; genus Diceros; species Diceros bicornis. The sequence goes on along the minus strand of NC_080781.1, from coordinate 99,294,193 downwards.
GGTGGAAAACTGGAAAACTAAACGTGTTTTCCATGAGACTGGGAATAAATAAAGGATGTCCTCTCTCACCATTCCTATGCAATATCATACCAGAAGTCCGACCAAGTGCAATAAGACAAGAAAAGGAAATGAAAGGTATACCGATTGGGAAGGAAGAAGTAAAGATGTTCTTGTTCATAAAAGACGATTGTCTTTGTAGAATTTCTAAAAGAATTAACCAAAAAAACTCCTGCAACTAATAAGTAAGTATAGCAGGTTCACAAGGATATATGGTGTGATGGTTAATTTGTGTGTCAAGTTGATGGGGCTAACAGATGTCCAGAAAGCTGGTAAAACATTATTTCTGGGTGTGTCTGTAAAGGTGTTTCTGGAAGGGATTAGCATTTGATTCGGTAGACTGAGTAAAGAGATCTGCCCTCCCCAATATAAGTGGGCATTATCCAATCTGTTGAGGGCCCAAAGAGAATAAAAAGGCAAAGGAAGACCATCCAATAAAATCTATTTCTGTTAAGTCTCTTCAACAAATGGTGTTGGGAAAACTGGATAGCCATATGCAAAAAAATGAAAGTAGACCCTTACCTTACACCATACACAAAAATTAACTCCAAATGGATTAAAGACTTGAATGTAAGACCTGAAACTGTGAAACTTGTAGAAGAAAACATAGGCAGTACGCTCTTCCACATCGGTCTTAGCAACATCTTCTCAAACACCACGTCTGACTGGGCAAAAGAAACAATAGAAAAAATAAACAAATGGGACTACATCAAACTAAAAAGCTTCTGCACAGCAAAGGAAACCATCAACAAAACGAAAAGACAACCTAGCAATTGGGAGAAGATATTTGCAAACCATACTTCTGATAAGGGCTTAATCTCCAAAATATATAAAGAACTCATGCATCTCAACAACAAAACAACTACCAACCCAATTAAAAAATGGGCAAAAGACCTGAACAGACATTTCTCCAAAGAAGATATACAGATGGCCAACAGACACATGAAAAGATGTTCAAAATCACTAACTATCAGAGAAATGCAAATCAAAACTACAATGAGATATCACCTCACGTCCGTCAGAATGACTGTAATTAACAAGACAGGAAACAGCATGTGTTGGAGAGGATGTGGAGAGAAGGGAACTCTCATACACTGCTGGTGGGAGTGCAAACTGGTGCAGCCACTATGGAAAACAGTATGGAGATTCCTCAAAAAATCAAGGATAGAACTACCATATGATCCAGCTATTCCACTGCTGGGTATTTATCCAAAGAACTTGAAAACACCAATTTGTAAAGGTACATGCATCCCTGTGTTCATTGCAGCGTTATTCACAATAGCCAAGACTTGGTAGCAACCTAAGTGCCCATCAAGGGAGGAATGGATAAAGAAGCTGTGGTATATATACACAATGGAATACTACTCAGCCATAAGAAACCATGAAATCCAGGCATTTGTGACAACATGGATGGACATTGAGGGTATAATGCAAAGTGAAATAAGTCAGAGGGAGAAGGTCAAATACCGTATGATTTCCTTCATTAAGTAGTAGATAATAACAACAATAAACAAACACATAGGGACAGAGATTGGATTGGTGGTTACCAGAGGGGAAGGGGGGAGGGTGAAAGGGATAATTCGGTACATTTGTGTGGTGATGGGTTGTAACTAGTATTTTGGTGGTGAACATGATGTAATCTATGCAGAAATAGAAGTACAATGATGTACACTTGAAATTTTTACAATGTCATAAACCAATGTTACTGCAATAAACAAAAAATTTAAAAAAAAATCTATTTCTCTTTAAGTTTTTAGAAAATACAAAGAAAGGGGAAATTGTCTCTCTCTCTTCTTGAGCTAGAACGTCCATCTTTTCCTGCCCTTGAACATTAGAGCTCCTGGTTCTTGGACCTTTGGACTCCAGGACTTACATCACCAGTCCCCTGGTTCTCAAACATTTGACTTCATACTGCAAATTACACCATTGGCCCCCCTCTGGTTCTCAGACCTTCAGACTCAGATTGACTTATACCAATGGCTTTCCTGGTTCTCCAGCTTGAAGATGGCAGATTGTAGGACGTCTTGGCCTCCATAACTACGTGAGCCAATTCCTATAATCTCTCTCTCACTTATATATATATATATATATATATATATATACCAAATGGCTTCACTGGTATGTATATCAAAAGGCATTATATGTCAGATGGCCTCACTGGTGAATTGGGTGTTGTTCTGGAATGTGTTTAACAACCTGCTTTCCATGGCTAGGGGAAATGTCGAGACGAAACATGATTTTTAGAATTGGTCAATTTGTGTGGTGTAAAAATTCCCCCTGTGGCTGATTTCAAGCTAGCAATGTGATGTCACTAAAAACAGAATTGGGAAGAGATTCCAACAATACCTTTCATGAGCAGGTATGAGCTGGCTCCAGCTCACCACTGAGCAACTTCTACTTGGATTATTTTCCAGTTTCCTTTGTTGTGTCTTCTTTCACCTGTAGGTTATTTTTAATGGTGTTTCTCAGCTTGTTAAATATTTGGGGTTTTTCTAGATATCATATTGTCATTGATTTCTAATTTAATTACATGGTGGTGGGAGAACATACTCTGTGTTTTTGAGCATTTTAAATTTATTGAGTCTTGTTTAATGGCCTAGCATACAGTTTATCTGAATGCAAGACCCATATGTACTGCTAAGAAATGTGTTAGGTATAGTGTTCTAAAAATGTAAATTAGGTCAATTAATGTGACAGTATTCTTCATTTATTCTCTATTCTTACTGCTAATTCCTACAGCAGTGTAATCTATTGATTAGCTTTTAATACTCTTAATTATGGATAACATATTTCTGCTTGTGTGCCTAGTAATTTTTTTTATTGTATCCTGGATAATCTGGATAATATACTGTAGAAGACATGGAACAACCTCTTTTATGTTCCACTCTCTCTCTGGTCTTGCCTTATTTTGCATTAATTTTGCAGTATTAATTATACACAGCTTAGCTACTAACAACTGGGATCAGGAATTTTCACAAGGATAGGAAGACTCACTACTATAAAAGACGTCTGGTTTCCCCAAATTAATCTAAAGATTAAACCCAAACCAAATCCCAATCCGAGTAGGTTTTGTGTGCGAGTGTGTGTGTGGAAGGTGACAACTGATTTGAAATGTGTTAGTAGCATTGTAGAATACATCTTTCTGTTATAATGGAAACATTCTATATCTGTGCTGCCCATTACACTAGTCACTATGTGGCTGCTGAGCACTTGAAATGTGGCGATGGTGGCTGAGAAGTTGAATTCTTAATTATTTTAAATTTAAATTTAAAGAGCTAGTTGTGTCTAGTCACCATCACATTAGACAGTGCAGGTATATGGAAATGCAGAATGACAACAATACAAAAGCAATCATGAAAAAGGAAGACATAGATTACCACCCTTTCAACTTATTAAGAAATTATAGGATTTAAAACATGGGTTACTGGTCAAGGAGAGACTGTTAAACCAATTAACATTACAAAGAATATATATACTATATATAGTCACAAAGAGCATAAAATGTGCATGTGTACATATACACACTTGTACAGTCACCTGATCCATGACAAATGTCACACTGAGTTACGGGGGAAACGATGGTCTTTTTTGGTCAATTGGATATCCACTTGAAAATAATGAATCTTGACTCTTTTTCAAACTATGAACAAAAATCAATTGGATAGGATTTGCAGATAAAAATATGCAAGATAAAAAATAATTTAAAGAAAACATAGGGAATGTCTTCATGACTTTGTAGTAGGCAACAATTTCTTGAAGAGGACACACCAGAAAAAAAAACGTACTAATAATAAAGAAGAAAAAAAGACTATATAGAACTTAAGAACATTTGTTCATCAAAAGGCACCACTAAGAAAGAGAAAAGGCAGTCCACAGAATGAGAGAGTTTATTTGCAATACATGTATCCAACAAAGGAATTGTATCCAGAATATATAAAGTATTCCTACAAATCCATAAGAAAAAGCAGACAACCCAATGGAAAAATGGGAAACAACAAACAGGCATTTCAGAAAAAATGAGTAATACAAACGACTAATAAAAAAATGAAAGGGTTCTTAATCTCACTATTCATGAGGATCAGGGAAATGAAAATTAAAGCCATACTGTGATGCTTTTACTTTCACACCCGAATGGGCAAAATGAAAAATGATAGAAAGATCACGTCTTTGTGAGGACATGGAGCAACTGATGCAAGTGCAAATTGGTACAACTACTTTGGAAATTTATTTGATAACATCTAATATATATGAATTTGTGTATAACCTATGATACAACAATTTCATTCCTAGCTACTTACCCAACAGAATTATATACATATATGCACCAGAACACATGTATAAGAGTGTTCCCAACAGCACTATTCACAGTAGGCAAAAAAAAGATAAAACTTCCCAAATGCACAGGAAACATAGGATGGCTAAATAAATTGTGGTATATTCACATGATAGAATAACATACAGCAGTGAAAATGAACAATCTACAAGTACTCACACACAAAAAATGGATGAATCTTACAAAAGCAATAGAAGTCAGTCACAAAAGAGTATGTACTGTATGACTCCTTTTATGTAAAGCTCAACAACAGGCAAAACTAATCTATGATGATAGATGTCACATTAGTGTTCGCTCTCAGGAGGTTTAGTGACTTGAAGTAGGCATGAGAGGGGATTCTGGGATGTGGCAATGACTGTTTCTCATTCTGAGTGCTGCTACACAGGTGTGTTCACATTGTGAATATTCGTTGAGCTATATGCTTATGGTTTGTTCACTTTTTTTCTGTAGGTCGTGCTTTAATAAAACATACTAAAAACACAAATGAAAAGAAAAAAACAGACTGGGGTTAGACAACTATCAGCCCTAGACCCTTGTAAAATCGAGACGGCTTCTGTGACGGTGCTTAAAGAGATCCTCATCTTCTATAGCAGCAGAGCAGGCTGTGCTGAAAATCAGAGCCAGGAGCTAATTGTAAGAAAGGTAGAGCTGCAAAATGGCACTGGAGGCATAACTTGAACAGGTCTCCTATGTCAAAGTCAGGGCCCTTATGAAAAGTAGTATGACCACGAGACCTTGGATGGGGGGATTTGCACAGAAGAACCTGAGAAGCTTAAAATGCCAGATTCCCCTTAACCTTCCAGAAGCAGTCCTCCCACACCCACCCCTCTGACTTGCTAGAGGAAAGCAACCTCCCCACATTTGGAGACCCTGAAGATGCATTACCAGCACAGTCGACTTACCAAATGACACATTGAACATCCATGTTCTCATTGCCTCCGTGCCCATTAGTGAGACTAGTTCTCATGACAGACAGAACAAGGAAATGCGGTCCCTGCTCTGGGAGGAAAAAGTTTACAACGAAAGGAAATGGAAAGCCTGGCTCAAATATACTGGCACGAATCCTGGGAACATACGTGACAGTGGATCTTGAGGCTTTGAATGGGAAGTAGGGAGAATAAAGGAGCATTATTGACATGACACCATAGCATGACTGCTGTACAACTACTCACTCCCTGCAGCAGAGTGACTGGCCAGTTAACTGCTTGCTATAGAAAGGCGCTAAACCCTTGGCCCTGGTTGCTCAACTGTGGTGCAACCCAGTGTTTGTAGCCACCATCTGTTCCCACAGTGTCACACAGTGGAACTTGGGGACAGGGGAACTGGTGCTACCAGGCCGATACTCTTGCTGATTGCTGTGCTGTGATTAATAAACTATTTCACTCAGATCTATTGAATCTTGCTGTCTTTTTTTGATACCCATGGAGTGTGGCAAGTCAATATGCTCGTTTGCTTAGTCATTTCCTTTGGAGTCTAGTTCCTCCTTGCCATCCTATATGAAGTTGGGTTCCTGCAAGAATTGGAAGAGCAAGCAAGGTGCCAATATAGACAGTGACTTTTGGGAAAGGAAAGGCAGGGGACCTATGGGCCAAGTTCAGGGATATGAGGAAACACCCTGTGAGCTAAGAGGGAACGTGTTTGCTGAAATATTAGAAGAAGGGGAGGGTAAATGGTCTGTTTCTTGAACACAAGATGATAGACACTGAGTGGTGAGAGATCTGATTGCAATAAGCTGCCCAAAAGGCGCCATGGTGGTTGCTTGCTTTCCTACAGAATAGGGGACATGGGGAGCACCCCTGATTTCTGTCAAGGAAAAAGACACGACTTCATTCTGTTTGAAAACCACAACTACAAAAGTCACCTAGAACTACAACATGACCCCATATAGAGTAGTAAGATGCACATCTATTAAATGCACCCACGAGGCAAAGGAGGGAAATCTGAGACCACTTCTGTCAAAAGATTGGGGAGGTGTTAGAGAGTCAGTGGTGCATCTGAGTCCAGACTGAGAACTCTTATGCTTTTAGAGGGTGAACAGTAGCAAATAGACACTCTCACACACAACCTCATAATTCATACAGACTATTCAGTCAAGACAGAGTCATGTTCCACAACATGGCTTGCTGCTTTGAATTTCTATTTCAATGATGACATTATGACCAACCTGGGAAGAATACCAAGGAGGGAGCTATTCAAAACACAGTGGTGGTAGCTGCTCCAGACTGACTGTATCATGGACAGAATATCAACTCTTAGAATGAGCCTCTTACCCAGAGAGTGACTGGTAAGTGTTTAAGCTCTTCCTCCCCAAAGTGGAGAAGCCCGCTAACTTCGTCGGTAGTACCTGAAGGCCCTGTGCAGGTGGCTATGGTGATTTTAGGCCAAAAAATGTCTGGGATAAAGAGAGACCCAGCCTCCAGCAAGCAAAGTTTCTGCAATATGAGGTAAAACCAAGGCTGGGAATAAGAATAAATCCCCTCTCAAGAGACCTAACCATACGTCAATGGTGGATTTGCTGTTAAAATGGGGAATTCTCAAATAAAAGATTAATGGGTTGAGCACCAAAGCAATTTGTTTCAGATAGGAACTATGCGGAGAGAGGGAAGAGGCATGAACTGGGTGTTGTCTATCCAGTTGCAACTGAAAGTGCCCCTGGAGAGCCATGGAGATCAATCTCCCTCTACAGGAAGAAGTAAGAAGCTAGTTGACTACCAAAGAATGAATTACTTGTAAGCACCTCCAATGCCTGACCCTGTGCCCCTGTATCCTTGTCTGAAGTAGGGGGACAAGGAGTAAGTCCCCAGTGGAACCCAGAGGTCATATGTCCCAGCAAGGGTACAATGAGGCAGAGAATAAAGGCAGGGGATAAAATCTTTTGTGGCTTGTTTGGAAACCAGTGTTCAAGTAACCGTCTTACCAGTTTTCTTAAGGGACAAGGGCTGGACTTGGAAATGGAGTAAAATGGGGAAGGGAATTAACCGTAGCCATCTGGGTGGGGTCTTTTGCATGCCTTTTATGCACCACTGCTGTTATTCTTACTGCTTCATCTATAATTGCTATTGATGTTTTACATACTTGTACTCTGAGTGCCCATAAAGCACCAGGGGAGACTCTTCCAATGATCAAGAGCTCCTTGTAGAGTGGTGAAATTAGGAAGATTACACCAAAACCACCAATAGATTTCTGCTTATTTCCCATATTATACAACAGAAACAACATAGAATTCCAAGAGGAGAAAAAGTAATCAAAGCCTTGGTGAAGGTCTTAAAGGCAGTAGGGGTGCTGAGAGCTTCTATATCTCAAGACTACAGCACCGAGTGTCCAGCACAAAGGGCTAATGGGATCTGGAGGCTTATGGTGGGTTATTGCCAACTGAATTCAGCTATTGCCCCTGTAGCTATGGCTGTTCCAGACCTTGTGCTTAAATGCACAATTACTGTGCTGCACCTGGGGAAATCAGATTTTCCTGCTACGTGCCACCAATGGGTAGGCTGATAAATGGAACAAGCCCCTGTCCCTTCTTGTAAGACTCGGTGCCACTCCACTGATGATATCATACTGGTAGGCCGCAGTAAAGAAGAATTGGCAATGACTGTTTGCTGACTTGCATGAAAGCCAAGGGGTGGCTCATTAATCCTGTTAAGATATAGAGACCAGCCACTCAAGTCAAATTCTTGGGACCTATGTGGGCTGAGGCTCAAAGATCAATCTCCAAGATAGTAAAGGAAAAGTCACTCACCCCCTGGCTCACTACTACCTGAGAAGAAGCCCAATACTTAATTTGAATGCCTGAGTATTGGAGACAGTATGTCTCATCTAGACAGTTTGTTGTACCCTATGTATATGTTGAACAGAAAATCTAGTAAATTTTTCTTGGTATAGGAATAGCAGGCAGCTGGGGACAGTACAATGGGCTTTCTCAGCAGTCCTACCTTTGGTGCCTGTAAAACTCCAGGGGTCCTTTGGACATACAGGGTGCTGTAAAGATACCTGCCCATTCCTAGCAGGTATCTGCTACTGCTAACTATGCTTATTTGAGCTTCTAGCAAGGGAGACCACCTCCACCTGGAAGTGCCTCTTGGAGTTCTCAACTCGCTGCCTCCCTGATGGGGCCATCCGTTGCACTCTGTTTGGGAAACAGCTACTGGCCTTCTGCTGGGCATTTGTGGAGAATGAGAGCTTTAGTCAGGACTGCCAGGTAACATCAGATCCAGATATCCCCATCTTGAGTTTGTTGCACTCAGATATTAACAACCAAGTTGGAAAGGTACAGCAACCTTTTCTTGTTGAATGGAAATGTTGTATTTGAGAGGCAAGTCTGATCTTATAGCTGTGTCCTCCTTATATGAGAAGGTTGCAGCCACCCCTTTAGGGGCCATTTCACCTCCATTTGCTCAATCACAAAGGAAGCCTTTAGCTCCCTGGTGACCACACTTCCAAGAAGTCCCCAGGGATACTTGGCCTTGGGTTACTGGTGTCTAGGCCAAAATAAAAGCTAATTAGTCCCTGGGCACCAGCAGTCATTCAGCTGCAATGACAATCCTAAATGACCCGATGCAGCGAGGGCCAGTCAGCACCATGGGCCAAACTGAAAGCTGCCATCCTTGCTCTAGACAATGCTTCTAAGGAGCAGTCATGTTGTATTTTCACTGGCTCTTGGGCTATGGCTAACAGCCTAGCTGTCTGTTTGAGTTCATGGGGGATGATGACTGATATATAAAAGACATGCCTCTATGGAGCCATGAGCTCTCAAAAGCCATTGCTACAGCCAGATGGAACGTTCATGTAATCCATGTGAATGCACATGGAAAGTATCCATACTCAGAAGTGCCTAAATCCAACAGTGTGGCCAGTTGGGTCTGCATAGCCCTGGAGGCTAGCAGTGTTACCTGAATTCATCATCAGACTGGGCAAGTAACCCTACCACCAGAATCCAATGGGCTCAAAAGGTCTGTGCTACCTGTCAGCAGGTTACATGACTCTGAGCCCTGCCCATTCCTGGCAAAGAAACTATTTCCATCCCGGACTGCCATATGGTGGCTACTTCTGATGTCTAACAGCCGTAGAAACCTATTCAGGCTATGAAGTCGCCATTCCTGTGTAAGGAGCAGATTCTGGCCACACGATGGTAACACTTGAATCTAAGTTCTGCCACCTTTTTGGCCACTTACAATATTTCAGAGCAAGCCATTCATGGTGAAGGAGACTCAACAAAGCACTGAGGGGCATGACATTCAATGGGCATTCCATGCCCCTTCTTATGCTCAGGCTGCTGGCATCATCAAGAGGTAGAGTGGATTTTCAAAGCCTTGACTATAAAAGATTGCTGGATGGGCCATGTTGCCAGAATTGTTGCCAGACTAGACACCACAACAGAATATATGGTCGTTATAGGAGGCTGTTTCCAGCAAAAGAATATTCCCCTTCTAATGGTTGCTTGGAGAATGTTAGGACAGAAGGGGTCATAGAACAGAGAGACCAGCTCTCTGTATCAGTGACCCTACACTGACAATCCCCAACCATTCCTCTTCTTTTTCTTTTTCTTCACTGACCTTAGTTAGACAACAAGGGGAGAGTGACTCCAGCCTATTGCTTCTACTATCAACTGGATTCAGCCATTGGGCTTGTGGGTCACAGGTCACAAGGATAACGATCTGTTGTTGGGATTCATGAACCTTACACTATGCTTGTGGTGACCTACTCAGACAGCAATAGGGGTTATCATAAACCATTGAAAGTGCTACCATTGTGCCACAGCCTATATAACCGCTGGCACATCTGGACAGGTCTGAGTGCAGGTGGGGAATGGCTGAGTCAATGTGAGAGGTACTAACTACTAGAGTAGGACAAACAGACTATGTGGCCACGAAAGGAAAGCAACAACCTCACTACTTGGGAGAAAGCAGCAAACTCAGTATCTGGAATGGAGCTCCCTGTACCCTGGCAGCTTTGGGGATGGGGGTCAATCAATGCTTTATGTCCCCTAGATCCAGCACCATAGCTTGGCAAATATCTCCATGGTCCACTTGAGTGAAGTGGCAGCAGTAGCTGACTGAACCGCTATGAGGTTTGTCATTCCATCCACATGCTATAGAAACAGAAAATCTCCTATTGCCATGGCTATCAAACTTGAACCCCTTCATACATGTACAAACACTCTGACCAGTACAACCTTGTTTCAATATGATGAATACAAAACCACATTTCTCCTGATGCACCCATGGAACTAGTGGCATGTATGCATATAAGAGCTGCATCTACTCAGCGACACTGCCCATGTGGCTTTACCAAACCAATGTAAAGATGATCCAAATCAAGTGTAAGAAGCCTCTTTGGGTTACATGCTTGTATGTGTTGAAGAGTGGGCCACAGAACATCTTTCCATCGGGCATAGTGGTGATTTTTTAATTCATGTAATGTCCCCCATATTTATTGGAAATGGCACCACACCTTGGACCACTTGTTGGGACACTAGGTAAAGAGGGCTGTCCTACCCAGGGATACACTGACTCCTGGTTCTATACCCCTGGCGTCAGTGTCCATCCCCTAGAGACAATGATCAGGAACCTATCTTTAATTTTAGCTATCATAGCCAATGAGATGGCACAAGATCTAGAAGATCAGCAAATCAATCTAAACTTCCTCGTCAGGTTGTAATGGACAATAGACTGGCCATAGGGTATATTCAGACTCAAGAGGGAGAAGTATGTATGGTCAACAACACCTCCTTTGTGTTTGGCTTAATTCTGCCAACCAGGTAGAGCAGCTCATCTAAAGCATCAGTTCAGGTACAACACTCTGCACAGTTGGGGCACTTTCCTCCAGGATCTGGTATACGCACTGAATCAAAAACTGGTGTTTGATGCTGTGTCCCCAAGTCTAGTGTACATGATCTGGGAACCATGGGGTGAAAATCAAAGGGGCTCCTGTAAAAATGAGTCTGATTCCATTTTCTGATGGTTGAGTGCTGAGAACTTTTGGGCCTCAGCCCTTCCCCTTCCCTTCCACCCCATATTTGAGCAAGCTGACAAGAAATCCTAGGTAATCTCTTCTTCGGAACCAGCAGGAGGTTCAAACCATGTAAGCCCCTACCTCTGCATCAGAACTCCCATCCTGGCCCCGATCCCTAAACAACACAAAAAACTGAAGCCAGTCTCCTTTCCCCACTCTCTCAAACCATTTTCAGACCAGTTTGGGAAGGATTCCCTGCCTTTCTCTGAAAGCCTCATTATGTAAGTAATAAGCCTTATCATACCTTCTTGGTATGTGTATGTGTGGTTTCATCAGTCTTGATAGCTGAAGCAAATTTTAGTTGAGGGGAGTGATCCATCCTTTCTTTGTAGAATGGCTACAACAGCTCCTCCCACCATCATTCCCTGTAGCACACTTGCAGAATATGTGCTTCTCATCCCTGAAACTTTATAGTCTGCCATATTGAATGTTCTTGGTCTCAAGAGAGACTGCTTCTGGTAAGGGATACAGGTTGGCTTCTACTGAACTTGAAGCTACAGCTGGTCTCTGCAGTCCCCTGGTGGTAGTGGATCAGCAGGCAAAGAAAGGAGTTTCTATAGTAGTGGGGCAAGTTGATCCTGATTACCATGCAGAGATGTGAGTTGTTGCTACCTAATACGGATAGGGAGGAGCATGTCTGAACTCAGAGGATTCATCAGGAATTCTTTTGGTGCTTCTCCCCCAGTAACAATGGTAAATGGAATCAGTATAAATTAGCTGTTGATTTCTTTATAATTTTAAGCATTGTTTACACTTGAGATCTTGGCTAAGTGGGGCTGAATGCAACAAAAAGTCTTGGGCTGTTGATTCAGAAATCATTCTAGGAAGACTGCTTTTTGCTGTCTATCATGCTTAGCATGGTCCTTTAAAAGAAGTATCGCTCTTTCTTTATTCATTCTTTGGAGGTTTGAAGTGAATTCAGTAGCGTTTATTAAACACCTTCCAGTTCCTGTTTTTAACACTTCTTCAACTCTCTGTTCTGACTGCATCCATTTCAACTTGGTATGTTTTTTTTTTAAAGTAGCTTTAATGTTAAAATGTCCGCATTCTTATTTTCTCTCTCTTATGGTAGGTTTTTAGTATTGCTGAAATCTGAACTCTATAATTTTTTATGACTGTGTCCCTATTGGCATGAGCCATCTCCAGTTGAAAATCGGATAACAATTCACTCTGCGCAGCAGGATGCCTCCATATTGGAACACTTTAGTTTTGCTGGCAATGGTAGAATTAAATGGACAGGACATGCGTGGGCTTCAACGGTCGCCCATGACTCCAAAGCCTCAAGGGAAGGGGAGGAAGGACTCAAACCCTAGAAGCTGAGGGTCTTGAAAATTCATTGGATGCCAGGCATGTCAATCTTCACCTTTCAGCAAATGAGGTTAGAGTTTACGATGGGGGAAGTGGACCTTTGTTGACCCTTCTAAGCTCCGCCTCCCATCGCTGTCCCATCGGATTCTTTCCCCCTTCTTGTCAAATGGCACCTCAGGCGCAGTCTTGGTTGACTGCTCCTCGGACCGCCCTCTGCACTTCCTGTCACGGGGCCCCAATAGGCGCAGTCACAGACTGTTTTCTCCACTGCCGCCATATTCTCTGCTACCCCATCACTTCCCGGCAGGCCTTGCTGCCAACAGGCTTCCGTTAGCCGTGGTCACCTTGGTGGCCGCCATCTTTGCCACCTATATCAAGCAGCTAGATCGCTTTCCAGGTTCAGGCACTGACTGGTGCGTCTCTTCCGCCATGTCTGACATAGAGAAGGGAAGCCCAGCCCCAAGTGGCCAGAATGGAGCCAGTGGTAGGGTGGGCCAAGACCCCGGATCCACCAGGTCTGTGGAATGGGGGGCTGAAGTTGTGAGGGCCGCAGACCCTAGGGATTGCCAGGCAGTCGTGCAAGCCCATTTGGAGGAGGAGGGTGAGAAGGAGGTCCCCCAGCCCATCGTCGAGGAGGACTGGGATGTACAGCAGTTAGAAGAGGAGGAGGGTGTGCAAGAAGAGGAGAAAGTTGAAGAGAAGGAGGAGGATGAAGAGGAGGATGAAGATGAGGGAGAGGAGGAGGAGGAGGAGGGAGAAGCACAGGAGGAGGAGGAAGAGGAAGAGGAGGATGGTAAGGAGGGCACAGAAATCATCATGGGCTTCCGTGAGCGCCCCATGGTGGGCTTGTGGTCCTTGTTCTGGGATCTGGTCCATTCCCTTCTACACTGTATCCATTAGAACCACCATATCCTGGTCCGGCCCCAGGCAGACTGCATGGGAGTCAGGCCCCCCTCTCAGGAACCCAAGGACCCGAGGGAGGGAACCACGTCCCGAGGGAGCCAAGGTCTGGGAGGGCAAGTACCTGGCAGAGGGCACATCACCCTGGGAGTGGGAGGAACCCGCAGAGAGGGCTGCATACCACAAGGCAGAGGAACCGGTGGAGGTCAAGGTCTGGGAGGGCAGGGTGCTGGCTGACACTGCCATGTCCTGGGAAGGCCGGGGCCTGTGCACCCTGGGAGACTGAGGTGGTGAATGGAGGCAACATCTTCAGGCTCTTGGAACCTCTGTTGGTGCAGCTGGCTCACTTGCAGGAGACTCTTAGCGCTTGCCTCAGGTGATTAAGCAACAGGTCAATGTTTTCAAAACACTTCAGGCTGAATGTACCCAATTCTGTAAAGACCTGTACAGTCTTGAGAAAAAGTACGATTTTTACCAACCTCTGCTTGATAAGAGATCTGAGATCATCAGTGCAATTCATGAACCCACAGAAGGTGAATGTCAGTGGGAAGTAGGTGTTCAGGAAGGAGCTTGGAAGGGAATGGAAACTGAACCTGAAGGAAAAGGGCAAATGATATACGTACCTTTGGTTGATGGTTTTTAGAAATGTAAAGATTCTTGGTAAGATGATCCAAGAAAATGGTGAAATTGACCTGGAGCACCTTTCAAGAGTTGAGGAACCAATGAACTTCACCATAGAATGTGTCTTTATTACAAACAAATATTTCCCAAAGAAGTTCTGACAAAAACATACAAAATGCTGTCAGAATCAGACAATTCTGATCCCTTCTTCTCCCAAAGGCCAGAAATAATCAGCAGCACAGGGTGTGAGATCTACTGGAAAGAGAGAAAAAATGTTACTGTAGAAACTATCAAGTGGCAGAAATGTGAGGGCCATAGAAGTGTTGTTTGAACCAGTAGGAACATGCCCAGCTACTCTTTTCATTTTATTTTTTTTAAATTAATTTCTTGTTGAAGTAACATTGGTTTATACCATTATATAAATTTCTGGTGTACATCATTATATTTCGACTTCTGTGTAGACTACTTCATGCAAAAGGGGTCAAGGGGGATATTTGTAAAGTGACACATGGAACCTAGACGTTTTTTTCCTAACGTACTTTTATTCTCTAGATGTTCCTGATGGCAGAGTGCCAGATGTTGATAGTGATTTTAAATTGAAGTACGTTTTCCGCCAACTTGTGGTCCCGAAGTCCCAATCATTCTTTGCTCAAGAAGCGGCTGAATATCAGTATGAAAACATTGACGAAGAGGCCCAAGAAGCTGGAGGTGAAGAAGAGGAAGAGGCTGAATATGAAGAAAAAAAACAAGGACTCGAAATGGACAGGGACTCAGCAGAGGGCAGCCCCGGAGAATCCAGGTATTAATGTGTAGCCTTGACGATCATTCCTGACATATACCTGTTACTGACAACTTTGTTTTGAATTATTCCTGTAAACTAAGAGAAAAATTTCGAAATTCAGTTTTGAAAAATAGTTTAACATTAATAATATACTCGTATTCTAGATAATATAGAAGGCAGTATGTTCTGAAATGTACTTCATTCTTAGCTACAAGTCCTTTGTGCTGTAGCTATAAGACCGCTAGAGATGGGAAATTTATCAGACCTAGGAAATTTAGAGACCAATGTTTTTTGAGAGAATGGTCACCAGAAGCAGCAGCTAAAGGGCCTAGGCCATGCACTGGCTGTGCCTTCATCCCTTGGCCACAGAATTGTAGTCTCTTGTAATAACGATGCCTTTGAGAAGGTAGCTCCTTCCAAAGTAGTAAGACCGTATTTCATGATTAATTCACAAATATTAGTTCAATTTAGATTTTTGTATTTCATATGACATTCAAAAGAAAAAAAATTAGTCATAGTAAAATTGATTATCACTGAATTGGTAATTAAGTCTTAGCTTATATTTTCTCTATGCATCCATCCCTTCTCTTCTCTCTCTCTCTTTTTTTCTCTCCCTCTCTTTCTGAAATTTCACAGCTGTGGATATCTGATAACAGCCTCATTCTCATTTTACAGATATGGAAAATGAAGGTCTGGGAGTATAAGGGATTTATGATTTGTGCAAAGAGCACAGGGTTTTGAGGTGGAAAGATTTATTTAAATCACAGAGTGGCCTCTCAAGAAGACAACCAAACATTTGTAGTGGTGGGCAAGAGGGAGACGAGGTTGGTGTGATCAAATGATTGAAGCATGTGCATCATGATATCCAAGAGTCTGGGTTACAAGAAGAAAACATTTTGTTTTCTCCTTGTCGAACAACAGATGTACATAAGGTTGACTCATATTTAAAAAGCCACTGGTGCACATTGATGGTATACAAATTCTTAATTGACTCTTATTCCATCCTGCAGTTGGAAGGCGTAGAAAGAAATGGACGGCAATGGAAAAAATGAATTTGTTCTTCATGGATATTCTAGTTTGCAGTAGCCCAAAACACCAGTTTTGTTTCAAAGTTCATGACCCAACAATGATATTAACTGACATCTGACTTTACTCTTACGTTTTATGGATGTATTTGACAAAATTAGTTCACGTTTAAAATAAAAGCCTGTTTGAAGTGAATAAGCTGCAGATTATTTTTTACATAAATAACACTGAGTCAAATCTATCATTGTACATTTTCTATCTGTTTTGGCCCACCTTACTGTCATTGAAAGGAATCTCTTTAAACTATTTGGTAAGCCTGTTTTAAATTCTTTTATGGCAGCCTCAAATAAATTAAAATACAGAGTTATAAACACTTTATGTAACGACACAGATGGTGGTCTAGCCGCTACTGCATTTTTTTTTATTTCGTTTATTTATTTTTCCCCCAAAGCCCCAGTAGGTAGTTGTATGTCATAGCTGCACATCCTTCTAGTTGCTGTGTGTGAGACGCAGCCTCAGCATGGCCGGAGAAGCGGTGCATCCGTGCGCGCCCGGATCCGAACCCAGGCTGCCAGTAGCGGAGCGTGCGCACTTAACCGCTAAGCCACGGGGTGGGCCCAACCTGCTACTGCGTTTTATTGAGAGAAACCAGTGGATGACCTAGCTCGCCTGGAGACCAGATGGTGCTGTTGGGCTGCCGTGGACCAGCAGCATCATCATCACCTGGGAACTCGTTAGGAAAGCAAGTTCTCAGACCCCACTCCAGACCTACTGATTTGGAAATTCTGAAGGTAGGCCGCTAGCCACCAGGGTTTTACAAGGTCTCCAGTTCTTCTGAAGCACGCTCAAGTTTGAGCACCACTGGTTTAGAGCAATGGGGGAAAACGTTGAGCTTCACCTACAGTAGGAGCAGCCTTAATTCACTGAGTCGGTACTGTTGCAGGTAAACTGAGCAGGATGGTAAGATCTGGACTGAGGAAGAGACAAGAATTCTCAGGGGCCTGATACACAAAGACCTTCTGGAGGGATGGGTTAGTTTCCTGGGGCTGCCCTAACAAATTACCGCAACCAGGTGGCTTAAAACCACAGAAATTTATTCTCTCACAGTTCTGGAGGCCAGAAGTCTAAAATCAAGGTGTCGGCAGGGTTGGTTCCTTCTGGAGGCCCTGAGGGACAATCTGTTCCATGCCTCTCTCCTGGTCTCTGGTGGCTGCTGTCAATCTTTGGCATCCCTTGAGCGACCCCAATCTCTTTCTTCATCTTCATGTAGTGTTTTCCCTTGCGTCTCTGTTTCTGTGTCTCCTGTGTGCTTATAATGACACCAGTCATATTGGATTAAGGGCACACCCTGATCCAGTATGACTTCATCTTACTTGATTATACCTACAAATACCCTGTTTCCAGATAAGGTCACATTTACTGGTTCCGGGGGTAAGGACTTCAACATACCTTTTTGGAGGACACAATCCAACTTATAACAAGGGGCAAAGATTGGGTTGTGGAAGTGACAAAAGGATAAAGGAAAAAGCTAGTTCCAGAAGGATAAAAGCATTATGATACCATGCATATACGATCTTTAAAAACCTGCAAAAATCATTAGATTGATTGTAGATATATATATATATATATATATATATATATGTAGTAAAATGCATACATAAGTGATGCATACATATGTAGCATGTAGAAAGGTAGGTGTGAGAATGATAAACTCCTTATTTAGGACCTTGATTAAATCTTGTGGAGAGAATGGGAGAATTCAGTTGGGGAGGGGCACACAGTGTATTTCAAGTTCATTTGTAATCTTATGTTTCTTAAGTGGAGTGATGGGTGAATGGATGTAGTATTCGCCATATCTTTGTGTAGGTCGGAACTATTTCCTAATAAAAAAAATAAAAGAGCAAAGGGAGAAAATGGGCGGGTTATCTACAACTCATTTAAGGAAAAATGACGTGAAGTTGTACTTGACCAGAGTAGAGGATCAGAGGAGAAAACCAGGGGGTTGAGGGTAGAAGGCCTAATTTCCATATTTAGTTAAGACGGCTGGAGTGCATGCTAGTTGGCATGGATGCTTTTTTCTATTTTCCGTGGTAGCACATCTCGGATCCTAGAGTATATTAGCGTTATTTATTTATGTGTGTATCTCCCCCACTGTCTAGAGTGTGACCTTCTGAATGGTTGGGACCTTAAAGGGCTTTGTTTATTTGTCTCTAATAAAGCACCTAGCGCTGTGTTTTCTTCTCAGTAGGTGCCTGATAAAGGTCTGTTGAAATGAAGTTAGTGTCGTGTATCCACAACACTTTTCTATCACCGGTGTTGACATTTAAAAATGTACTATCATGTCGTAGCACACAGTATTTCTTACGGCTAGAGCAAAAAATGGCACAAGGCCTTTTGTCACCATAGTTTAATGAAAGAGCAGTCCAAGTAGGAATTTATCCCTGTGGTGTCACTTGAAAGGCCTCAGATTGGTTGGGTTTGGTTTATGCCATGCTGGCAGTGTTAACGTGTGTGTGTGTGTGTGTTTGTGTTTCTGAATTACTATAGTTAATCTATTAACTATAGTTAATAGTTGATACATGTTATATTAAAGGCACTTATGTGGTCTTAAGAATCTTATGAGCCTCACATTAGACAAAAGACGCATACACAAGTTTTTTAGAGATAAGCCTCTTTTTGTGCCCACTCAGAGTCCACACCCCTGCCCCTAACCATGCCTCAGATACCTGGAGCCCTGAATTTGCTCCCCACGTGGCCCCATGTCCCAAGCCCCAAGAGGCCTGCATACTCCTCTTCACTGGGTCTGTGCTTCTAAGGGTTGAGTATAACACTGTCAGTGTTATACTCCCAGGAGTGAGAGGTAACCAAGAGGTGATGGCTGTATGCCAGTAACAGGGGACAGGTGGGCTAATTATCCACTTATATGCATGTGAAGCCTCTCATGGTGAGGGAGGAAGGACAGGGTGCATAGAGGAGGGGACAGGCAGAGTTCTGGGGACTGGGATGTGGACCAGGGGCCTGAGGTGGGAGGCTCGCTCTCCTCACATCAGTGCAACAGAACTTTGAGGCGTCTAAGTCTGGAAGACAGACCCAGGGCTGATTCCCAATAATCCCAACTTTCTGGAATTCACACTCTTGTATAATCCACTGCCCTTGAGTTGGGCAGGACCTGCGACTTCCTTCTACACCAGGGCCAGCAGAGGGCAGCCCTGGATACTCCAGGAATCCAAATGTATAGTCTTGAACTTCACCCAACCAACCATTCCAGACGTATACCTGTTGCTGACAGACTTGTGTCTTTAAATTTTCTCAATAAACTAAATAAGAAAAATATATTACTAAAATACGTTTAGTATTCTAAATCTCAATCTGGTCTCTCAGGTCTTTAAGGTGAATTTTTCATGTTACTAGAGATGAGATATATTATTTAACAGTTTGCTGGTTGATTTATACTTTTCAAATATTTTTATACATGGCATATAGGCCCCCAACTGAACTTTTCCCTGAAACCTTTAAATGTTACAAATGTTTCAAGGGTCTGGTTTGAATGTTTGGTCTATCACCCCTTCCCCTTCCTCACTCCTTGTCAGCACTTGTTACCAAAGCACAGAAACAGCGCTGCCCCTTGCTTTGGAAATGGCCTCTGCTGCTGGATCCCAGAGGTCATCTTTCTATAGGCTTGGACCTATGGACCTAGTCCCTGGGTAAGGCTAAAGAAAAACCACCAACCATGCTGCCCCTCTGCCCACCGCTGACCACATCAACCCTCTCTCCCATTCATCTCACTTTCTCCGCACGTATTGTGTGCACAAATCCTTACTCAGGACCACTTCTTCCCCGTGCAAATAGCCACCTTGAGGCTACCAGCCATCAGCTTGTTCAGGTACACTTATGGAGCCCATTTAGGATTAGCATAATCCTTCTTAAGAACACCTTCATTGTCTGACAGCCCTTGGGTCTGAACTGTCAATATCCTCTCTGATTTCTCTCTTCTGTTACGTACAGGGTGAGATGTGTTATGGAACAGTTCTGGTTTTGTAATTTTATTTTTTCACAAAGCAAAGACCAAGGAGGCCACAAAAAGCTGGAACCTGGTCACAATATGCCCCTTGGCATCTAGACATCCTTAACCTCTTTATTAAAAAACAGAGTTTTATTGGTAACTTTTGGAAAGAAAATACTAATGGGGGAATTTTCAGAATGAGACTAACCTCACATTGGTTCACCCTGAGAAAAAGAAAAAGGGTTGGAGGTATAACAGCCTCCATACCACAATTATACGGGCAATGGTATCTCCACAAATAAACTATTTGCCATGGCAATAAAAAGGAAATATAAGCAGATACGTCAGCTATAGGATCATGAAAATGCCACACTGAGCATTCCGACTTGCCACAGTCACTACAAGGGCCATTGGGTCTGCTGAGCCATATTGACCAAGTGGCAGAGTAGCTTGCATGGCAGCCTGGGCCTGTGGCAGAGCGTTTTCTTCTTCCTGGCTCTGCTAACAACTGGAAGCCTTTAGATTACTCTGTAATAGGTAGGAGTTGTTTTCTCAAATGAGGTATATGTTGCCTTCACTATCAAAAGAAGTCCAGTAGTCATTGTGCATATTTCTTAATAGTAGTTGAGGCCTGATGTAGCAACTTGCCCTTCTCTTTACAAGGGATATTAAAGTATGCCCTAGACCTCTAAATCTCTAGGAATTTCCTCAAGAAGACTGCCTCTGCATTTTTGTAGGGTTCCTTTCCCACCCTCTGGCATGCGTGCATCCTACCACGGTGACTAGAGTAGTGGCTCCATACTGTTCATCAGGTCCAATCAGAATGATATCATCAATGTAAGGGGACAGTGGAATGAAGTAACGTCCTGTGGAATGAAGAGGCAATCGAGCTCCCTGAGAACTAGATTATGACAGAGGGCTGGAGCACTGATATAGCCCTTCATATTGTCTCTGCGGGTATGATCTTTCTGATCACTGCTTCAGCTCTGCCTCTTATGACAGTAACTTCACCCACCTTGTCTTTGTTGATTAAATATTTCCACTTAGTCCCTGTCACCCCGGGATCACAATATCCCAGTTGAATTCAGGAAGCCCGATTCAATGTCTGTAATTCTGGCTGCTATTTCCATCTAAAGGAGATTATCCATCGCAGAGTACTTGCTGGAGAAGATCAACACACCCCTCAACACCTGATATGAAGCTTCTGTGCTGGTGAATTTTTTTCTCTACCTGGTAGTAAAGGCCACATGAAGCAGTAATGTACTAGAGAGTACTGAGGACATTCCATCACTATTGCTACAACACATTACAGGGATACAAACAAGTGATAAAATGTTTGGTACTAGAGTAAGTATGTATAAAGAGGCCCCATTAGTATGAAGAAAGGATGAGTCAATGTGTCAAAGAAGTCCAAGGAAGGAGGTGAGGGAGTTCCCAATTGAGGGTATCTTTGGAAAGAATGATCCAGGAAGAGGCACCAGCCAGTGACAAGGCCCCTGGGCTGGCACAGGCCTGGCACATTTGAGGAACATCAAGGAGACCAGATTGACTGGAGCTGAGTGAGCAAGGGGGAGAGTGGTAGGAGATGAAGTCAAAGAGGTTATGAAGAGGCCAGGTTGTACAGGGCCTTACAAGGCCATTGGAAGAGTTTTGGCTTTTATTTTAAGAAAAAGATGCAAAACCATTGCATGGTTTTAAGTGGAGTAGTGACACAACAGTAATAGCAAATACACACGTAGACTTTGCCTGCGTCAGACTCTGTTGAAAACTTTACGGCTATTAACACATTTAATCCTTACAACATTCCTCTAGCAGGTGGGTTCCATTACCATCTCCATTGTTCAAATGAGTAAACTGAGGCTGTAACCGAGCAAGGGCTCACTGTCCAATGAACCCCGTAAGCCAAATATGGGACACCAGTTTTTGTAGAAGGGAAAAAGATTTATTGTGAGGTCAGCCACCAAGGAGGCAGGAGGCCAAGCTCAAATCTGTGTCTCCAACTGGCTGTTGAATAAGGATTTTCAAGTGCCAAGGAGCAGGAGCAGGAACATTGGAGGCAGTCCTAGGCATTTTGTGCAAGTGCAGAAGACTTTCCTGTTCTGTCATACATCCCATGTTTAAAAGATGGTGTCCTTAACATGATCTGTGGGGGAATTCTCAGTCCCACAGGTCATTCTCCAGTCCCTTGTGCAGTTGTAGTTTGAGACTCAGTGGCCGTCTTGTGGTATCACTGGCTCAAACCCGTTGGAATTTGCTCAAGGAGGAAGAATAGAGTTTCTGAAAAACAATTTGTGGCCCAAGATTTGATGTTTAGTAAATATCATATGGGAAGTGGATTATGAAAATAGCCTCCAGGGGACCATGGATAAAAATCTGCCTGGGGCCCCATTTTATTTTGGGCTCGGTTTTGGGCCAGGTTATAAGGGAAGGGAGGTTAGGAGAGTTGTCCAAGGCTACACAGCTAGTGCATGGAAGAGCCAGACTGCACAGCCAGGCAGTCTGGCCC
The DNA here is from genome assembly GCF_020826845.1 of Diceros bicornis minor. Lineage (NCBI taxonomy): Eukaryota > Metazoa > Chordata > Mammalia > Perissodactyla > Rhinocerotidae > Diceros > Diceros bicornis. Next base: position 99,271,647 of record NC_080781.1, on the reverse strand, counting down.
CAACATCCATCCACTTAGCTGATATAGAGAGCTGCTTCTCCTAATGGGACTTCAGTGTTAAAAGGCTCATTTTGATTGCTGCCATTAAGTGGGGTGTTCAGGCATCAATGAAGTCCATTGCCATCGGCTTGCCCCCAGTGCTGCAAAAGATCACTGTGTCAGGTCAAGCAGCAGATCAAGTCTGTGACTTGAGTTCAGGGGCCACAGGCGTAATGTTTGCAAAGTACCCATCTTTACTCAGCAAAAACGGGAGACTAAAGAGCTCCAAGGGCCTGTCCTTGAGAGAAACACTAAGAAAATGAGCAAAAACTCTCAATCAACTATGTCAGAACTCTGGAATACAGTCAAAGGATTACAGTAACCAAGTGAAAGCTGAATCCAGACAAAGGGGACAAATATGGTTGGAGAGCTTTGTGGCATTTTAATTTAGCCTTGCCTCACTCCCCTCCCCAGTGTGATGGCAGTCTTAAAGATGGCAGCCGGTATTCCCTGCATGGGTATCTGGTTCCAGGAGTAGGTAGAACTTGCTCCCCGGGAATTGTGTTTGTTTTGATCTGTCTGGGGGTTCCCTGAAGGACTGATGCAAGGCACTAGCCTTTGTTTTGCCAAATTAGAAACTCTCTGAGGGCAGGAAAATGGCTCAGCAGGGTGTGCTCCTGGAAAAAAATGCAAATGAACAAACTATTGGTACCTGGTGCAAAAGATTACAGTAATAAACACATCTAAAGCCTGGGAAGAAAAGCTGGGGAGAGTTACTTGGGGGAACAAGGGCTTTGAAAAGCTCTCACATAGAATGGGGGATCGAAAAAGCCACCTGCATGCCCAGAACACGATGCATATTCAGACAGGTCTTGAGAAGGCCCTCAGCTTTTACTTCTGGCTGATTTTAGGCTAGCACAAGCAGAAAGTGAAGGCTAAGGTAGAGTTATAAATGGATTGGCTAAGCACTGAAAAAGTGCTCCAACACAGAGCCAATCTGCAAAGACAAGAAGGTATTTTTTTGTATTATTTTTTATGAAATCAAGGAATTTAAGGAAATTTCGGCCAAACCACTAGCTGACCACAAGCTGAAGAAACAGAGACTCTAGAGACCACACGTGACAAAGTCTTTAAAAAATTAGTTTAGAAAAGTCATGAAACAAACAAGCAACTACAACATACAGCAACAATGACAACAAATTCTAAGAAGGAGAAATATCTGATTTCCATAGTTCCTACATTATCATATTCAAAATGCCCAGTTTTCATTAAAAAAAATTAGGAGTCATGCAAAGAAACAAGAAAGTATGGCTCATCCACAGGAATAAACGATATTAACAGTGAAGGTCCCTCAGACATAAACACATGAAAAGATGCTCAACCTCATTAGTCACTGGGGAAATGCAATCAAAAGCACGATGAGATACCACTTCACACACAATAGATTGGCTATAACAAAAAAGACAGCCAAGAACATGTATTGCCAGGGATTTGGAGATACTGAAACCCTCATGAATTGCTGGTGGGAATGTAAAGTGGTGTAACCACTGTGGAAAATGATTTCACCAAAAGTTAAACATCTAGTTTCCATATGACTCAGTAATTATACGAACAGTTATATACTCAAAAGAACTAAAACAGGTATTCAATCACATACTTATACCTGAGTGTTCATAGCAGCACTATTCACAATGGCCAACAGGTAGAAACAACCTAAATATCCAAGAATGGATGAATGAATAGACAAAATTTGGTATATCCATACAATGGAATATTGTCAGCCATAAAAAGGAATGAGTACTGATACATGCTACAATTTGGACGAACCTAGAAACCATTATGCTAAGCAAAAGAAGCTAGACACAAAAGGCTGCATATTGTATGCATCCACTGATGTGAAATATCCAGAATAGGCAAATCCATAGAGACAGAAAGCAGATTAATGTCTGGTAGGGACTGGGAGAAGGTGGCCACTGTTTAATGGCTATGGGCTCTCCTTTGGGAGTGATGAAAATGTTTTGGAACTAGACAGAGGGGATGGTTGCACAACATTGTTAACGTAAAAAATGCCACTGAATTGTACACTTTAAATTGGTGAACTTGATGTTAAGTGAATTTCACCTCAATAATTTTTTTTAATTATTTAATGCTCACCTTTAACCACAGGAATCACACTCGGATAGAGTTCTCACAAGATATGGGCTCTCAGGCATGAGACTAAATGAAGTAACACCTGGATCGTGTCTTCACCTCATACTCACCCTTGGCCATAAATTCATTGACAGACAGCATCAACCCCCCCAACCCCTACTTCACACCCTTTGCCAGTGGGAATATTTGAATGTGTGTAGGTTAAATTCGTAGATTTAGCTCCTCTATCCAACCCTTGCTGACTTGCTTGCTCCTCCCTCCCTCCCTTTTCTCTCTTGCTGGATAAGACTCTGTTTGCTGACCCAGGCTCATTACAATTGACTGCTTCATCTCACCTTTACTTCTATTATAGAACTTGCAGTCCCCCTTGCTCTCAGGAACTTGCTTGCTCCTTCTGTTTTTAATTCATGTCTGGCCTTGACCTGCTGCACACCAAAGACTGGAGGCTTTTCCGGGTGCTTCCTATTTTCTTAATCTCCTAAGCTTGGTCCTTCCTATTTGTACCCATTCCTTAGTGTGACACTCTCTCCTTCGAACCCTCTCCCCAATATACAGTTGTGAGAATAAGATGCAATGTGCAAAGGACCATTGTGAGGGACATTCATGGTTTACAGAGGATTACCTTTCATGGTGGACATCCACAGAACCACTCAGTGGGAACCTGAGCTTTCTCTTCTGATGATTATTTCCATCTTGAGGATGTCATAGATTCTTAGCAATAAGATTAGGATTGAATCAGCAGGTCCTCAATGAATGCTCGTGCATTGAAGTGAATCAATGAAATCGTGTTTAATGCTATGTGTTGCCTCTGTTTCAAAGCATTTTGGACCTTGTTTAGGTAAGTGCAGGTGGGCACTTACCTAAAGCCTGGAGGCGGGGATAATGGTGACCTGCTCTGTTGCATTAAACCCAAGCAAGTAATATAAGAACGCTTACTTAACTGCCTAGGCGAACCTCAGGACAGAGATGGCTTGTTCCTGTCAGCACTTTTCCCAGCAACGAGCACAGTGTTTGGCACGTTAATAAACATGCATTGCTTTTTCTTACTGAAAGAAAGAATGAATGGCCAGATAAAATACGGCTTTATTCCTGGCAATATGGTTAACAAAGAAGTGCTGTGGAAACAGCATTGAACGTGAAATCAGAATCCCTAGGTTCCAATCCTGATCTGTGGCCTCCATGTGTGGCTTTGTGCAAGTCCTTTCCCTCTTCCAGTCCTCACAGTTGTCTGGAAAACAATGGTGTGGTGGTGGAGAGGACAATGGACAAAGTGATTTCTAAGGGCATTCTTACTTCCCTGATGTTTTATAACAAGAGTGGCTACCTCTTGATAAATGGTGAATTGATCAAGCATAGGGAGTTGGGATATGGCTGTGGAGCATGCCATCATGGGATCCAAGTTTCAGCCTCTGTCAGAGAATGTGAGAGAGACAAGATGCCTTAGAACCTGTAACTCAGAGGGAAAGGCAGTGGCCTTTGTCATTGTTAAAACCTTGTCTTTGTCATGCTGGGCGGTGGCACTGATGAGGCTAGAAACCAATACAGTATCACCCTGATGCAGAGCTTTGACTGATAAGAGGGAAATGCCAGACCTGGGGAAATGGAGGTAAAATCAAGGTTAAGTCAAGAGCTGCCTTAGTACATAGAACCCTAGGAAGCTGGAACGGGAAGGGCCCTGAGCATCCATCTAATTCAACCTCTTAACTGAAGTGATGGTGAAATAGGCCCAAAAAGGGGAAGGAAACAGGACTAATGTCACACACACAGTATGTGGCAGTATCAGAACCAGAGCCAGGGCTGCTAATTTCAAGTCCAGTGCCATTGCTTTGTCTTCACATTAGAAGTTCATGCCTCCCTGTCTCTATGTCTCCAATCCTCTTTATCTCTCTGTCTCTGTCTCTCTTTGTCCCTCCTTCCTTCCCTCCCTTCCTTCCTCCCTCCTTCCCTCCTCATTGTCTCATAGCATATAAGAGGAAAGTCCATGAGTGATTTAGACTTGGAAGAGAAAGTATGACCTGGGCAGATCTTACAACGGAAAGGAGCGCATAATTTTGCCTGCAGTTTCACAGGATGATCAGACTCCAGGTTAAGAACCTGTGTCATGTAAGATGTTGTAGAATCCTAAAAACTCAGGGCAGGAAAGGACTCTGTTGTTGAGTCCACTCTTACTGAGCACCTCTGACGCCTCTGCTGTTTGACTTTTTCTTTATTAGAAGGTTTTTCTGATATTCTAATCACATCAGGATTGTATTGCTTTTGGCCAAAAGCCATTATAATACTCAGAGTGGAGAAGATATGATGTCAGCTTTAAAATAAATCGGGAGGATTAAAATAGATCAAATGAGAGTACATTACTAGGAGGAAGTGTGAGTCATATTTTAAGATCGTGTTCATAAAAGGCGTCATCCAATTCATGCACCTCTGCTCTTTTTATATGCAGCATTTAAACCGATTTTCACTTGGATTTCTGATGTCATCATTACAAAAATAAAAGACTGCAGATTATGCTTTCATCCATTCTGTGTGGTAATTCACTTTTTTTTTTCTGATGTTCTACTCCCAGAAACTTCTATAATAATTCTAGATTCTTGGGGACTGAGGAAAAATTGGTAAATGTGGAAGGACCTCCCACAGAAGCAGAACTGCTGGGTTGGGAGCATCCATCTGTAAAGCCTGGCAGTGGATTCATGGAAGTTACCCTGATGTCAGAAAGGTAAGATAAAGTGAAGATGAACACAAATTTGTAAGTTTCTGTTCCAAGCAGCCCAGCCTGTGGGATCCTGTTTTTTAGATATGCATATCTTTTTAAAACCAACTGGTTTTTTTTTAAATAGCTCCGTTGAGGTATAATTGACATGCAATTAACTGCACATATTTAAGTGTGCAATTTCATTCAAGTTTTGACATATGGACACACCTGTGAAACCATCACCACATTTAAAATGGTGAACATGTCTATCATCCCCCAAAGTTTCCTCATTCCCTTTTGTAATCCTCTCCTCCCGCCCCTCCCTACACCCATCCCCAGAAAACTATTGATCTGCTTTCTGCCACGGTAGATTAGTTTGCATTTTATAGAATTTTGTATAAATGGAATCATATATCATGTACTCTTGTTGGTCTGGCTACCTTCACTCAGCATAATTATTTTGAGATTCATCTGCGCTGTAGCACATATTAACAGTTCATTTCTATTGCTGAGTAGTAATCCCTTGTATTGATGTGCCACAACTTGTTTATTTATTCACCTGTTGATGGACATTTAGGTCGTTTCCAGTTTGGAGCTATTACAAATAAAGTTACTGTGAACATTTGTTACAAATCTTTGAATGGACATATGCTTTCATTACTCGAGTAAATAATGGGAGTGGTATGACGGGGTCATATGGTAGATGCATGTTTAACTTTTAAAGAAACTAAGTAATTTACAAAGTGGTTGTACCATTTTACATTCCCAACAGCAGTGTATGATTGTTCCAGTCGCTCCACATCCTTGTCAATACTTGCTATAGTTGGTCTTTTGAATTTTAGCCATTCTAGTAAGTGGGCAGTGGCACCTCATTGTGGTTCTAGTTTGCATTTCCATAATAACTAATGACATTGGGCATCTTCTCACATGCTTGTTTGCCCTTGATGTATCTTCTTTGACGAAGTGTCTACTCAAATCTTTTGCCCATTTTACTTATTGGGTTGTCTTCTTATCATTGAATTTAAGCGTTTTTTTATATATTCTGGATACAAGCCCATTATCAAATATATGATTTACAAATATTTTTTCAAGTCTGTGGCTTATATTTTTATTCTCTTAACAGTGTTTTTCAAACAGTGGAAGTTTTGAATTTTGATGAAGTTCAATTTATCAAACTTTTTTTATGGACTGTGTTTTTTGTGCCCTATCAAAGCGATCTTTGCTTAACCCAAAGTCTCAAAGATTTTCCTTCTACAGGCATTTTATTGTGCTTCAATTTATTGTGCTTTGTAGATGTTGCATTTTTTACGAATTGAATCTTGGTGGCAACCCTGCATTGAGCAAGTCAATTGGCGCCACTTTTCCAACACCATTTGCTCACTTTGTGTCTCTGTGTCACATTTTGGTAATTCTCGAAATATTTCAAACTATTTCATCATTATTATGTTTGTTATGGTGATCTGTGATCTTTGATGTCACTATTGTAATTGTTTTGGGGCGTCACCAACCACGCCCATATAAGACGGCGAACTGAATCGATAATCGATAAATATTGTGTGTGTTCTGACTGGTCCATCGACCGGTGGTTCCCCAATCCCTCTCCCTCACCTCGGGCCTCCCTATTCCCTGACACACAACAATACTGAAATTAAGCCAATTAAGAACCCTACAATGGCCTTTAAGTGTTCAGGTGAACGGAAGTGTCACACATCTGCCACTTTAAATCAAAAGCAGGAAATGATTAAGCTTAGCGAGGAAGGCATGTTGACAGCCAAGAAAGGCCGAAAGCTAGGCCTCTTGCACCAAACAGTCATCCAAGTTGTGAATGCCAAGGAAAAGTTCTTGAAGGAAATTAAAAGTGCTACTCCAGTGAACACACAAATGATAGAAAGTAAAACAGCCTTATTGCTTGTATGGAGAACGTTTTAGTGGTCTGGATAGAAGATCACACCAGCCACAACATTCCCTTAAGCCAAAGCCTAATCCAGAGCAAGGCCCTAACTCTCTTCAATTCTATGAAGGCTGAGAGAGGTGAGGAAGCTGCAGAAAAAAGTGTGAAGCTAGCAGAGGTTGGTTCATGAGGTGTTTTGTTTTTTTTTTTTTGAAATGGATAAATTCTTTTTATTTTTTTTGTTTGTTTATTGCGGTAACATTGGTTTATAACGTTGTATAAATTTCAGGTGTACGTCAGTACACTTCCATTTCTGCATGGATTACATCATGTTCTCATGTTCACCACCCAAATACTAATTAAAATCCATCACCACACACACGTGCCTAATTATCCCTTTCACCCTCCTCCCTCCCCCCTTCCCCTCTGGCAACCACCAATCCAATCTCTGTCTCTATGTGTTTGTTTGTCGTTGTTATTATCTACTACTTAATGAGTGAGGTCATATGGTATTTGACCTTCTCCCTCTGACTTATTTCACTTTGCATAATAGCCTCAATGTCCATCCATGTTGTCACAAATGGCTGGATTTCATCATTTCTTATGGCTGAGTAGTATTCCATTGTGTATATATACCACATCTTCTTTATCCATTCCTCCCTTGATGGGCACTTAGGTTGCTTCCAAGTCTTGGCTATTGTGAATAACGCTGCACTGAACACAGAGGTGCGTATATCTTTACACATTGGTGTTTTCAAGTTCTTTGGATAAATACCCAGCAGTGGAATAGCTAGATCCTATGGTAGTTCTATTCTTAATTTTTTGAGGAATCTCCATACTGTTTTCCATAGGGGCTGATCCAGTTTGCACTCCCACCAGCAGTGTATGAGAGTTTCCTTCTCTCCACATCCTCTCCAACACTTGTTGTTTCCTGTCTTATTAATTATAGCCATTCTGACAGGCATGAGGTGATATCTCATTGTAGTTTTGATTTGCATTTCCCTGATAGTTAATGATGTTGAACATCTTTTCATGTTCCTGTTGGCCGTCTGTAAATCTTCTTTGGAGAAATGTCTGCTCAGATCTTTTGCCCACTTTTTAAATTGGGTTGTTATTTTTGTTGTTGTTGAGATGCATGAGTTCTTTAGATATTTTGGATATTAACTCCTTATCACATATAAGGTTTGCAAATGTCTTCTCCCAATTGTTAGCTTGTCTTTTCGTTTTGCTGATGGTTTCCTTTGCTGTGCAGAAGCTTTGTAGTTTGATGTAGTCCCATTTGTTTATTGTTTTTATTGTTTCCCTTGCCCAGTCAGACATGGCACTTGAAAATATGTTACTAAGACTGATGTTGAAGAGCGTACTGCCTGTGTTTTCTTCCAGAAGTTTCATAGTTTCAGGTCTTACATTCAAGTCTTTAATCCATTTTGAGTTAATTTTTGTGTATGGTGTAAGAAAATGGCCCGCTTTCACTCTTTTGCATGTGGCTGTCCAGTTTTCCCAGCACGATTTATTAAAGAGACTTTCCTTTCTCGGCTCTATGGTCTTGGCTCCCTTGTCGAAAATTAGCTGTCCATAGATTTGTAGGTTTATTTCTGGGCCCTCAGCTCTGATCCATTCACCTTTGTGTCTGTTTTTGTGCCAGTACAATGCTGTTTTGGTTACTGTAGCTTCGTAGTATATTTTGAAATCAGGGAGTGTGATACCTCCAGCTTTGTTCTTTTTTCTCAGGATTCCTTTGGCTATTCAGAGTCTTTTCTTGTTCCATACAAATTTTAGGATTCTTGCTCTATTTCTGTGAAAAATGTTGTTGGGACTTTGATAGGGATTGCATTGAATCTATAGATTGCTTTAGGAAGTATGGACATTTTAACTCTGTTAATTCTTCCAGTCCGAGAGAATGGAATACCTTTCCATTTCTTTGTGTCGTCTTCTATTTCTTTCAAAAATGTTTTGTAGTTTTCAGTGTACCGGTTTTTCACCTCTTTGGTTAAGTTTATTCCTAGGTATTTTATTCTTTTTGTTGCAATTGTAAATGGATTGTATTCTTAATTTCTCTTTCTGCTACTTTGTTGTTAGTGACGCAAATCATTTTTGTATGTTGATTTTGTATCCTGCAACTTTACCGTATTCATTTATTATTTCTAAAACTTTTTTGGTGGATTCTTTAGAGTTTTCTATATATACAATCCTGTCATCTGCAAATAGTGACAGTTTCACTTCTTCCTTTCCTATTTGGATACCTTTTATTTCTTTTTCTTGCCTGATTGCTCTGGCTAGGACTTCCAATACTGTGTTAAATGGTAGTTGTGAAAGTGGCCATCCTTGTCTGGTTCCTATTCTTAGGGGCATAGCTTTCAGTTTTTCTCCATTGAGAATGATATTAGCTGTGGGTTTGTCACATATGGCCTTTATTATGTTGAGGTACTTTCCTTCTATACCCATTTTATTCAGAGTTTTCATCATAAATGGATGCTGTATCTTGTCAAATACTTTCACCGTATCAATTGAGATGATCAAGGGGCTTTTATTCTTCATTTTGGTAATGTGGTGTATCACGTTGATTGACTTGCAGGTGTTGAACCATCCCCGCATCCCTGGAGTAAATCCCCCTTGATCATGGTGTATGATCTTTTTAATGTATTGTGGTATGTGATCTGCTAGTATTTTGCTGAGGACTTTTGCATTGATGTTCATCAGTGATATTGGCCTGTAATTTCCTTTTTTTTTGTATTATCCTTGTTTGGTTTTGGTATCAGGGGAATGTTGGCTTTGTAGAATGAGTTAGGAAGCTTCCCCTCCTCTTCAAATTTTTGGAAGAATTTGAGAAGGAGAGGTATTAAGTCTTCTTTGAATGTTTGGTAGAATTCACCAAGGAAGCTGTCTGGTCCTGGTCTTTTATTTTGGGGGAGGTTTTTGATTGCTGTTTCAATCTCCTTACTGGTGGTTGGTCTATTCAAATGCTCTATTTCTTCTGGATTCAGTTTTGGGAGGTTGTATGAGTCTAAGAATTTATCCATTTCTTCTAGATTATCTAATTTTTGGGCGTATAGATTTTCATAGTATTCTCTTACAATCTTTTGTATTTCTGAGGTCTCTGTGGTAATTTCTCCTCTTTTATCTCTGATTTTATTTATTTGAGCCTTCTCTTTTTTCTTGATGAGTGTAGCTAAAGGTTTGTCAATTTTGTTTATCTTTTCAAAGAACCAGCTCTTGGTTTCATTGATTTTTTCTATTTTATTTTAGTGTACATTTCATTTATTTCTGCTCTGATTTTTATTATTTCCCTCCTTCTACTGATTTTGGGCTTTGCTTATTCTTCTTTTTCCAGTTCCTTTAGGTGCACTGTTAGACTGTTTATTTGAGATTTCTCTTGTTTGTTGAAGTAGGCCTCTATTGCTATAACCTTCCCTCTTGGAACCACTTTTGCTATATCCCGTAAATTTTGGCATGTTGTAATTTCATTTTCATTTGTCTCCAGGTATTTTTTTATTTCTCCTTTGATTTCTTCATTGACCCAACCGTTGTTCAGTAACATTTTGTTTAATCTCCTCATATTTGTGACGTTTCTGATTTTCTTTCTGTAGTTGATTTCTAGTTTCATGCCAATATGGTCAGAAAAGATGCTTTGTATTATTTCAATCCTATTAAATTTATTGAGATTTGTTTTGTGGTCTCACATGTGATTAATCCTGGGTCATATTCCATGTGCATTTGAAAAGAATGTGTAACCTGTGGTTTTGGGATGGAATATTCTGTATGTATCTGCTAAGTCCATCTGGTCTACTGTGTCATTTATGGCCAATGTTGCATTATTGATCTTCTGTTTGGGTGATCTATCCATTGGTGTGAGTGGAGTGTTAAAATTCCCTACTACTATTGTGTTACTGTCTATTTCTTCTTTTATGTCTGTTAATAATTTCTTTATATATTTAGATGCTCCTATGTTGGGGGCATAGATATTTGCAAGTGTTATATCCTCTTGTAGGATTGTTCTCTTTATCATTATATAGCGCCCTTCTTTGTCTCTTGTTACAGTTTTTGTTTTAAAGTCTATTTTTTCTGACATAAGTATTGCTAGCCAAGCTTTCTTTTCATTGCCATTTGCATAGAGCTTCTTTTTCCATCCTTTCACTTTCAGTTTGTGAGTGTCTTTAGGTCTGAAGTGTGTCTCTTGTGTGCAGCATACATATGGGTCTTGTTTTTTTATCCAATCACCCACCCTATGCCTTTTGATTGGAGCCTTTAGTCCATTGACATTTAAAGTAGCTATTGATAAGTATGTACTTCTTGCCATTTTGTTACTTTTTTCTGGGTATTTTAGTAGTTCTCTGTTCTCTTCTTCTCCTCTTGTTCTCTTCGCTTGTGGTTTGATTGCTTTCTTTAGCATCATGTTTGGGTTCCTTTCTCTTAGGTTTTTGTGTATTTATTATAGGTTTCTGGTTTGTGATTACCATGAGGTTCATATATAGTAACATATGTATATAGCAGTCTAAATTAAGTTGATGGTCTCTTTAGTTTGACCTCTTGCTAAAAGCTCTACTCTTTTACTCCCTTCCTCCCACATTTTATGTTTTTGATATCATATCTAACCTCTTTTGTTTGTGTGTGTGTATCTGTTACCCTCTTATCATGGAAATAGATATTTTTTCCCTGTTTGTGGTCTTCTCTTTCCCCCTTAAATAAGTCCCTTAGGATTTCTTATAGGACTGGTTTCTTGGTGATAAACTCCTTTAATTTTTGCTTGTCTGGGAAACTCTTTCTCTCTCCTTCCACTCTGAATGATAACCTTGCTGGGTAGAGTATTCTTGGCTGTAGGTTTTTTCCTTTTAGCACTTTAAATATATCGTGCCATTCCTTTCTAGCCTGTAAGGTTTCTGCTGAGAAGTCAGCTGCTAGCCTTATGGCGTTTCATTTGTATGTAACTTGTTGCCTTTCTCTTGTGGCTTTTAGGATTCTCTCTTCATCTTTAATTCTTTTTGCGTGTGTGTGAGGAAGATCAGCCCTGAGCTAACATCTGACAATCCTCCTCTTTTTGCTGAGGAAGACTGGCCCTGGGCTAACATCCATGCCCATCTTCCTCCACTTTGTATGGGACGCCACCACAGCATGGCTTGACAAGCAGTGCGTCAGTGCATGCCCGGGAGCTGAACCCCGGGCCGCCACAGCGGAGCGTGAACAATTAGCCGTTACACCACCAGGCCTGTCCCTTCAACTTTAATTCTTGACATTTTAATTGTAATGTGTCTTGGTGTGGGTCTCTTTGGATTTGTCTTGTATGGTGCTCTCTGTGCTTCCTATACCTGGATATCTGTTTCCTTCCTTAGGTCAGGAAAGTTATCAGCTATTATTTCTTCAAATAGATTCTCTGCCCCTTTGTCTCTCTCTTCTCCTTCTGGGACACCTATGACACAGATGTTAGTGCACTTGATGTTGTCCCAGAGGTCCCTTAGACTGTCCTTGTTCTTTTCAATTCTTTTTTCTTTTAGCTGTTCAGCTTGGGTGATTTCCTCTAGTCTTTCGTCCAGCTCACTGATCTGTTCTTCTGTATCATCTACTCTGCTATTGATTCCCTCTAGTGCATTTTTCATTTCCGGTATTGTATTCATCATTTCTGATTGGTTCTTTTTTTATTTTCCAGTTCTTTATTGAAGTTCTCACTGAGTTTATCCATTTTTCTCCCAAGATCAGTGAGCATCCTTATGACTTTTTGTTTGAACTCTCTGTCAGGTAGAGTGCTGATTTCTGTTTCATTTAGTTCTTTTTCTGGGGTTTTCTCCCGTTCCCTTACTTGGAACGTATTCCTTTGCCTCCTCATTTTGCCTCTTTCTCTGTGCTTATATCTATGTATTAGGTAGGTCAGCTATGTCTCTTGATCTTGGAGAAGTGGCTTTATGTAAGACATGCCTTATGAGGCCCAGCAGTGTGCTTCCTTCTTGTCAAGAATTCCAAATGTTCCAGGAGTGACCTCTGTGTGGGCTACGTGTGTCCTTCTATTGTGGCATGGTTGCTCTTGCTGCAGGTGCCCAGGGAGCCCGGGCTGTCCCCCTGGCTGGCTGGTTGTACTGCTCAGCTGTGTGTGGTCACTTTATTGGGTGTGGGGGGCCCCGGCACAATTGGCTGCAAGGTCTAATAGCACATTCCTGTTGCAGTTTTTCTGTTAAGTGAGTAGGTCCCCAGCATGGCTTGTTGTTAGGGTCAGGGCCTTACAATTGCTGTATGCTTTCAGCCTACCAGGCTCTTGTCAGCTCTCTCAGGATTGCAGCTGAGTGGGGTTGGCCCAAGGCATGAGAGCACCCAATTGCTTTAGGCTTTGGAAGGTGGGGCCAATCCCCTATGTGGCTGTTTGAGAAACACAAATCTTCTGCAGCTGACAAGCCCCACCACACACAGGGCTACACACCCTGTCAACACAATCCTGCCCCGTGAGTGTGCCCCAACCCCCTGAAGCAGACCCAGTCACCCCACTGCAGGGGCCCCACACACTCCACCCACTCCCTGCAGATGCCCTGCCCTGCAGAGGTGGACCCACTTGCCCACCTGCAGAGGATCCAGGCACCCAACCTATGCAGGCCCACCAGTTGCCCGAGGGCTTGCTGTTGGGTAGGGCCAGTTGCTAGGGCAGGCTGCCTGCCCTGGCTGAGCTGGATTAAATCGGTGCTCTAGTGGGTGGGGCAGACCCCTGTGCTAGCAGGCCAGGGGAAGAACTCCAATGGAGTCTGCCAGTGTCTGTGTCTGCACACCTGTACTAGGTCACAATAATGGCTGCCACCAGTGTCTCAGTCCCTGGAGAGGTCTCACCTCTCACCGAGATGCGCCCAAAGCCTATCAGGTGAGCCTCTTTGCATCAAAGGACTGTGCACCTTTCTTTCTGGTGATTTTATGTTGCTTTCTGAAATGGGTGAATTTGTGTGTGGGCCCTTTAAGAGCTGGCTTTTCTTTCCTTATGTCCAATAGCTTTTCTGAGGGGTATTCTCCACCGCTGTTAGTAGCCAGCAAAGCCAGACACTATGACACTCGTCTCGGTTGTGCTGGGACCAAAAGATGCTTATAGTGGTAACACTCTCCTGCTCAGGTCCCCCACTCCTCCAGGGAAGGCTGTGTACCTTTGGATTGCTCCTGGGCAGCCGTGAAGTGCTTCGGCTTATGAAGGTGGCTTTTTTTCTCTCCAGAGAGGAATAGATGCCTCGTTCACCTCAGTCAGAACTGTCCCTTGTTGTGAGGGTTCTTTTTGTCCAGTTTTCAGTTCTCTCTCAAGGGTAATCGTTCCAAAAGTAGCTATAAATTTGTTGTGTCCATGGGAGGAGGTGAGTTCAGAGTCTGCCTACACCATCATCTTGACATCAACCTCCTTCTCTTCCTTTTCTCCTCCCTTCCTCCCTCCCTTCCTTCCTTCCTTCCTTCCTCCCTTCCTTCCATCCTCCTCCCCCTCCTCCTTGCTCTCCATTCCCTCTTCCTCTTCCTTCTTCTTCCTTTTCTCCTCTCCTCCTCCTCCCCCTCCTCCCCCCTTCTCCCTCTTCCTCCTCTTCTTCCTCCTCCTCCTTGTCCTCCCCCTTCTTCTTCTTCCTTCTCCTTACCCTCCTCTTATTTCCCTCCTCCTCCTTCTTCTTGATTACTCTGTCTAGAATATCCAGTCTAATTTTGAATATACATGGTGAGACAGACATCCTTGCCATGTTCTTGATCCTAGAGAAAAGGATTCAGCATTTCACCATCAAGTATGGTGTTAGCTGAAGCTTTTTCCTGAATGCCCTTTATCTGGTTGCAATGAACTGTTTTTAATTTTAAAAACAATACAGTGGAATGCTTCTGACAGGATGGCAGATTAGGTATTCTGAAATACTTTCTTTCTGCAGAGACCATGTTGCTGGATAAATTACAGCAAATTTCCTTGTAAATGCATAGCTGACCTTGCAAGAAAGTAAAGGAAATCCCCAAAGTCTAAAATCAAAGTGACAAGGAATACAGAAGGCACAAGAGATCTGGGATTATATGCCAATTCTAGAAACCTTGTAGCCTTGGGTTTTAGGGCTGACACCCCAACTGGCAGTTTCACCTCAGTTTCCTTCAGAAACTCTCTTCTTCTTTCTGTTCCTTAAATATTCATCTTCATCAGGGCTCTCTCCTAGGCTCTCTTCTTCTCTTACTCCCTAGTTTACCTCATCTATCACTATTTCAAGTATCACCTCTGTGCTGATGACACACAAATCCACATATACCATGATTCCTTCCTGAGCTCCTATTTCTCCTACCTAACTTTCTCATGAATACCACCTTGACTTTGATATACTACGATTTCTTCAAACTCATGTCCAAACTGTACTCATCTCTCCCCTGCCTGCATCTATTCTTCCTTCTGCATTCACTACCTTAGTTATTGGCATCATCATTTGAGAGTGATCCATGACTCTATCTCCTTCACCCTTCCACATCTAACATATTTGGAAGGTTCCAGACACAAACTTCTAAGTATCTCTTCAAGGATCCAGCTCTTGATTTCATTGATTTTCTCTATTGATTTCTTGTTTTCAATTTCATTGATTTCTGCTTTAATTTTTATTATTTCTTTTCTTCTGCTTACTTTTGATTTAATTTGCTCTTCTTTTGCTAGTTTCCTGGGGTAGAAACTTATTGATTTTAGATCTTTCTTCTTTTCTAAAATATGCATTCAATGCTATAAATTTCCCTCTAAGCACTGCTTTTGCAGCATGCCACAAATTTTGATAAGTTGTGTTTTCATTTTCATTTATTTCAAAGCATTAGTTATTTTCTCTTAAGCCTTCTTCTTTAACTGGTGTGTTATTTACAAGTGTGTTGTTTAATCTCCACATATTTGGGATTTTCCAATCATCTTTCTGTTGTTGATTTCTAGTTTAATTCTGTTGTAGTCTGAGAGCAGACATTGTATGATTTCTATTCTTTTAAATTTGTTAAGGTGTCTTTTATAGCCCATAATGTGGTCTACCTTGCTGAATATTCCATGTGAGTTTGAGAAGAATGTGTGTTCTGCTGTTGTTGGGTGCAGTACTAAGTATTTCTTGAGACCATTTCTTCATTTCCATGTTAATTGCCAATTCTTTTGTTCAAGCCACCAGGTTTCACCTAAATTATTGCCAATAGCCTCCAACCTAGTTCTTTTCAACAGCTCTCTCCTGTCTATCTTCTACAGAGCCACCAGAATGGTAAGTTACAAATTGATGTCACTTCCCATTGCACACATAATAAAGCTTAATTCCCTCAAGCTGTCCTATTATGTGCTGCATTATCAGAGCCCTGACTACCTTTCCAGCCTTATCTCTCCATTCAATGCTCTACTCTCCAGTCATTTTAAATGGCATGCCATTTCCTGAAGTTTCAATGCTGTCTCCTGCTTTTGTGCATTTACTCATGCTGTTCCCCTGCTCATGTCTCTCTTGTTTCACCTGACTAAACAAATACTATTCATTCTTCAGAACTCAAATCAAATGTCATCTACATTCTCTGACATTGTTTCCCAAGTTAGGTTCTATTCCTATGTGCCCTCATGGCACTATAGCAATTATCTTTCCATGTTGCAATAGATTGACCATTTGACTTCCCTTATTGCCTGTGGGCTTCATGAGAGCAGAGTCCTTACCACAGTAGTAAATCCAAAAGTAAATATTTTAAAATTAATTAGTTATTTAATTTTAATAAATTATTTAAAGTTTATTAGTTGACCATTTCAAAGACAGAAATATAGGGCTGGAGTAGAAACATGATAGTATTCACTCAACAGTACTTTGTTAAGCATTTACTACTGCCTTAGGGGCTGACAAAGTGGAAATGAATAAGATACAGGATTTCCTCTCAAGATGCTCCAAGTTTAGAAGGAAATGAAATGAACAGGGCTCTTATAGGGACAAGTCCAGACTCAGTAAGAGAAGCACAAAGTGCTTAAGAAGGACTAATGATTATGAAATGTAGCAAAGGAGGTCAGAGCTCTGTAGGACTTTTTTTTCAACATTTAATTCACTCTTTTTCTAAAAATATTTCCTGACCAAACATATTTGGAAAGAAAAATGTCTTCTAGAAGCAGTCACTACCAGGAAGCCAAAATCAATTTGAAATACAATGTATTAACTACTCTAAGGTTCAATACCCAAAAGTCAAGAGTTGAAGCAGAGAATGCTGGAGAAACGGGAAAGAGGGAGGCCAAGGAAGAGATGGTGAAAGAGGCATTCAGTAAAATCATCAGAATCTGTTATTTGGCATCCTTTCATTCCCAAGACACAAATTTAGGTCCTTGGTCTAATTCTTGGGCTTTTCAGATGGTTGTGATGATCAGGTCCAAGTTAGATAGAGAGCAACTAGGGAGGCTAGACTATTTTCTGGGATTGTGTGGTTTGAGGAAGGATGTTTCTTCGCTTGTTTCTAGCAAACGTTTGCTCCAAGTTAAACAATGCTTAACCTGTACTTTCCCAAAGTTCTTCCAAGGCCCCCAACTTTGATCCTCTATCTGATTATATTGATATTCAAATTATGTTTTACAACAAAACTTATTTCTCATGAACCTACCTCTAATTTCTACCATAAAGCCTTTGTTGTCTCAAATTACATTTGGACAGTGAATTTTATTTTTCTTCTTAGTTCTATTACTCAAGTTCTTAACCGTGTCAACCATGTCTTAACCAACTTCTTAAATCAATTTTGGCAAACTCAAAATTGCACTTTTATCCTTCTTGTGAAGGGCTAATCCACTGAAAACCAAGACCAGTGTTGACATTGATGTGGTGGCTGATTTCCCGTCTGATGTAAAATTAAAAAGTCCTGCATTTGCTTGTCTTTTCAACACAAAAACGACTAAACTCATAGTAGATATGTGTAAAACATGAATAAACTGCAAGTAGTATTGGGAACCCCACCATATCAGATCATGAGAGAATCTCGGTATAGCTTTCCATACTCAAAGGTGAGCTTGTCTCATTCTAACTATAATTCACACGTGCTGACTTCAGAGGGCCTGATTCAAAAGGCAGGCTGCAACAGAGAAAGGTCTAAATAGCTTCTCTCTTGGAAGAACATTCAACTTATCTGCTCGTGTTGCTCTTGTGGACTCTCTGACTTTCTGGGCTCTGAATCCTCCCTTCTGACAAACTTGGACCTATAACACATGCTTGCTCCTCTTTACATTTCTTAACTGCCCTAGACTTGACTCTTGGCTTGGCTGGAATTAGGGTTCTGCCATCGTTTTGTGCATAGCATTCTCCCAGTACTAGGGCCTTCCAGGTATCCCTGTCCCATTAGTGACCATACTTTGGCATGACAGTCTCTCTAGGCCCAGGTAGGGACTAAAATGACCTTGCCTTCCAGAGTATGCCTTGCAGTGCCCTTGTGGGTTAAGGTATACACCTCCCTCGGCAGGCGTTTACCTGCACCTACCCCCACCATATCATTCTCTGACTAGTTTGCCTGGTTCTCACTGCCACCTCCAGTTTTTATGGCTGCCCAAATATCTTTCTGCCCTGAAAGAGTCTGAATTTGGCTTCTAAATCTAATGACTGACATCTAAATTGTTCACTCTTTGTTTTCCTTTACTTTTTCCTGCATCTTCTGACAGGGAGATGCACTCCCTATGGATGGGAGGACCTATAAACACTGCCTCTGAGGAAGCAGCTTGTATTACAGTATAGTTAGTAAGAGCATGGGTTCTGGAGCCAGATCTCCTGGGTTTGAATCCCAGCTCCACCTCAGATGGTATGAATTAGGGGAAGTTATTTAATCTCTATGTCTCTGGTTTCTCATGTGTAAAATGTGGATAATAATTGTGCATGCCATATATAGTGGTTGAAGGATTAAATGAGAAAAATTATGCAAGGCTCTTAACACAGTATCTGGCAAACAATAAGTGTTCAATAATTATTAGGTAACACTGGTATTATTTTCCCAGTATACAGAGAGTCCAGTTCAACTCTTTATACATTAAATAGAATAAGTTGGCCACATTCTTCTATGCCAGGCTAAGAGTCAGACTATGAAGAATGAGCCCATGTAAATTACCATACTCTGAATTAGAGGAGCTTAACACTTACACTAGTTGTGTTAAGCTGAGGAAGTAGGCAGAGGAGAAGTTCCCCGGAAAGTGCCTTTGCTCCAAATCTGTACCACAGAGGCTGTAAATCTGGAACCAAGTAAGTAGAAGCAAAGCCTCCAAGAGGCCTTGCAAATGGCCTTCCAAGGAGCCACATTACTATGTAGATTTTGCTCTGTGCAGTCCTAGAGCCCCAAGGCTCTGTCATGGGATAGATGGCTAGGATGAAAGCCATCCTGCCATAAGGATTGGCCTTGAGAGTTCCTGAGGCCCCAGCCCGTTCTGTAGATGTCACGTTTATAAGACAGGTATCACTTTGTGGGCTAGGTACTTCTTTGTGGCTATGGGAGAGATTGTTTGGGTGTCTTCACCTCTGGAGCTGCCACCCTCCCAATATTTGGAGGGCTCCTTCCAGAGGTATTCTAAATCTTGCGTTCTCCATGGTTCTCAAGACGCTTGGATACTGTCACTATTTGGAGCAGAGTCTTACTCTGTATACATTACTCCCACTACCAAATGACTCATCTAGGTCTTCATACCAAAGACTGCATAAGGAACGTGCTACTTATCTGAAAACTCGGGGTCCTATATATGTTCTTCATGTCGCTCAGTGACTACCGGGTCAAGTGTTTGTGAAATAATGTGAATGATAGGAATATTTTCAGAATAAAAGAGCCAAGATATTTCTGCCACTAAGCTCATTGGATCATTGTGGCAGCCACGGAGGTGTACTGCGTGGATCTCCCCTAAAGCAAGAGCTTGCCGTTTAGCTGCAAAGAGTGAAGAGAATTGACAGCCTCCAGCTGTTAGCACTTTCAGGATCCATCTCAGCTTTTGAGCCCAAACCACATTCTTCCTGGGCAGTCCCCAGACAATGACTACCAGAGGCCTGGTCATTTCTGCCCAACACAGAATTTGTCTAATGGTAAATGTCAGCTCCGTAGCTCCCCATTGCCTTGGTTGAGACTTTGTCAGATGTGTGTTGAGATCTAAAGCTTTCCCTACCCAGTTCTGCTTCATCCCTCTTTTTATTTTTCACAGATGCCCCTTTTTAAACTTCTTGTATTCCTACATCTCTACCTCAGTGTCTTCTTCCTGGAGCACCTGAATGACACAATCACTAGTTGTAATGTAGGAACTTTTCAGAGGAAGTTGATGTATTTGTTCCTTTTACCCTCACTCCTATCATTGCCCCCCAGCAAAAAAAATGAAAATAAAAAAAATAAAAATACACATACCTGATCAGCCAAAGTGCTTGTACAAAGAAAAATAATGGAAAAAATGTGTTCTTCCATACTGATCAGGATACTCAGCCAATCTGCTGCTACAAATGGGTAAGTACTTCCACTCATTCCAGAATAATTCAAACATTTTTGATAGGCCAGAAGGTTCACAATGTAAAAACCTCCAGAGAGCCTATAATCAAGTCTGGGTAAACAGAGGCAATACATGGAAGATAGCAACTTCTTGAGAGATGGACTGTTTGCATACAGTGCCATGCTGTTTGTGCTGTGTAATTCCCCAGGCTCTTCCAACAAAATCCCAAGGGATTTCACAAACTAGCTCATCATTGTCTGTCAGGACAAGTTCTTGGTCTTTTCTGTTACATTAGGTGAACATGACTAGCAGCTGCAAACTCTGCTACAGTATCTCTAGAATGGCCAGTTGGATGTAAAACCAGAAAAATTAAAATGTGAAGTTGGCTCAGAAAAGTGGAATCTTTGAGTCATGTTATCTTGTCTAATGAGTTGCAGATTAATGTCCTCAATTACAAATGGGACCCTCGCACACATATGAGGAGTCCAGAAATTCTTGCCCTCGTTTTTTCCCCATATTGTTCTTTGTCAATAAAATCATCCCTCCTAGTCTTATTCAAAAAAAGTTCCCAGTTCAGGAAAAAAAGACGAAGGACTTCTAATTCTAAAGGACCCTGATGCTCATGCTGTCTACGGCCAGGAAAAGGTGGCCTTCACCTCATTCCAGAAATTCCTGTGACAAGAAAAGATGTTGGAACTTTAACCTATGCATTTTCCTCTCTTTGCTTCACTGAATTTTACCCAAGACCCTCTCCAACCCCAGCCCAAATGCCAGACATGAGTCACCCATGGCTTCAGGGCAACTTGTCAGAATGTAACCAGAGAACGAAAGTGTCAAAATCTTGGCTCTTGAATTTTTCAAAAGCTATAAGTTCAGGGGGAAGACAGAGAATATTTGGAGGCATTTGTAACCCAGTTTTGTTTTCTTCTCCTACCCAGATTCCAAAGGCTGGGGAGGAAAGTAGAGGAGTCATAAGGGAGAAAACGTCAAGTTTCACTGAAGAAAATCCAATCAGTGACCCACACCACAAAGACATGTTTCAAGGAGCCTATTGCTCAGTGATTAAGTGTCTGGCAGGAACAATACCTGCCTACAACCATCAGCAGCCCAGGCCTCTCCTAAACTCCTGGACACCTGAGTAAGGTCGGATGATAAAAACTGTCTTGAGATCTCTGGTGGAATCAAGACTCTGGTGAAATACCCATTGGTACAAGATTTGCTCTTAATCTCAAGTGGTCACTGCTGTAGAGGCAAATACCATCAGTTGATCCACTGGGATTGTTATGTCAGGGTTGGGAACCCTGAAATAGTCATGCTCTGTCCATTACTAGCAATGAATCTGGTGGAACAACGTGAAGTCATCTGATACAGAATGCTCTGGCCATTAAAGCTTGGTTTTGAAAGTGGCTACACCTACTCCAACACTTGCTATTTGCGGATAACTTCCAAATCCATATCTCTAGCCTCCATTTTCTAATTTTACATGACTCCATTTATTAGTCAGGGTTCCAGCAGGAAACATATGGCTCTCTCAAACTGGATAATTGAGGAGAGTTTAATAAGTGGACTCTTTACCGAGGCATGGGCAGTGCTGAAGGAAACCAAGGTTCCCTGGGACTATTAACTGCTGGAGCCCTTACTTTCTCTAGGTCTGAAGGAACAAGAGGAGGGTGCACTTACCAGAACCTAAAGAGAGATGATAACCATAATGGAGAGGGCTGCTTGACAGGAGTTGTGACCTTCAGTACAGGGGTACAACAAATCCCTGGCAAGCTAGCAGGAAAGTAGCCAGGGAAACAACTGCTCTGTCCTCACTCTCCTCCAACCTCTCCCTCTGATCTCCTGGAGATGCCTCCCATGGGCTAAAACCAGCTTGAAATCTTAGAGTGAGGGAGCCCATTGAAGCAGTCCATGCAGGTCAGATCAGGGTGGAGAGGTAAGAAGGGTGGGTATGTGAAGGGTGGGCAATGGGAAACACTCAGCACAGACAACTTGATAGGAGTGGAAATCCATGTAAGGACTTCCTGGAAAGCCTTGTTCTCTTGGGGAATTTGCTAAAAGCTATGAGCAATCAAAACTACAACAACAAAAAGCACAAATAAATATAAGTATTTGATTTTTGCATGACTTTTCAAGGGGGTTTCAGCCCCTGTGGCTTCTCCATAGTGTACCTAGGAGTTCCGTGGATCCCAAGAACCCCCTGCTCTGCAGAGCAGTATGTAGGAATGCGTGCCATCCTGTAAGCGTTTTTACTTCCTGAGCTTTTTTCCCCCCGATTGTATTTCCAGCAACTTAGATATCCCAGAATAAAGCTGACACCTTTGGCCAACTGTAAGTGAGTCAACCAGACTCATTATTCTCTCGGATCTGCTGAATCTGAGCTATAGTATGGAATCTGAGTGGTAGAGCTCTGAAGGAGAAGCAGACAGAAAACGTGGGGTTGGCCATGTGATACCGGGTTGCCTAGCAACACTGGCTGGAAGGCTCTCTTACCTCAGCCTCTCAGCAGAGAGAATTGTGTGTGAAAGAGATGAGGGTGGGGAAGCAGAGAAAGAGAGAGAGAGAAAGAGAGAGAGAGAGAGAGAAATGCAGAGACAGGCAGACAAAGGCAGGCAAAGGAGACAGTTTAGTAAACAAAGGTATAAAAGAAGTGAGAGAGAAATGAGAGCAAGTTTAGGGGAAAGGGGAAACGGAGTGAGGTTCAGGGAGTGGGCTGTGAGGTGAACTCAGCTGAAGAAAAGAGAAAAGGGGGAGGAGCAAAGGCCAAGAAGAGAAATGTCCAAAAGAAGTAGTGAGGGGTTGATGGATCAGGAGCAATTCCTCTTCCCCAGGTCCCCTCACTGATGGCCGCCGTGTTACCTTTTCTTCACGATAGATGCTACCCAGTCTCTTTTTCTAATTAATTTTTTTTTCTCATAAGTCAAATGCTCAGTTGCAGCAGCAGCACCAGGAGTTATTTAATAAGCACTACTGGGACCACAGCATTACTCAGGCCAGTAATGATCCTTTTATAGTAACCACAATGATGACTCGTCCCCTGAGCACAGCTCTTTACAGTTTACCAAGTGCTTTCACCACCGTCCTCTCATGGGGCCCTTACTGCAGCTCTGTCAGGCGATGCAGGGATTGTCATTACTTCAACTTGGGCACATGAAGAAACTGAGGCCCTGAGGGGAGGAGGAGTTGGCCAGAGTCCTACGTTTAGTAAAGTTGGAGCCAGGACTCAGCACTTGTGGCCCTGGCTCCAAGTTCCGGGGCTGGAGCTGGGATGTGGCTCTGCTTGGATTTTCCAATTACGCACTAGTGTGGTGGACCTGACAGGGAGGCGTTTGCTTTCCACCACCTGCTACAATGGAAGCTGAAGAGCCACTGTAAAGTCTCCAGCCAGTAGGGGGCTTATTCTTCCATCTTCTTTCCCTCTAATGTGCAAATGTGTCCATCTGTACCTCCAAGAACAGAGCTTAATTGGCCAGAATGAGTAGCCACCAGCATCCTACAACCGCTCGAGAAATCCCTGGGCACCCATCCTCTCAAGAAAACCTTGCCTCTCTCATTTTCGGAACAACCACTAATGGTTGCAAGAGACCTCTTGGGCACAGGGAGGGCTATTTGGGGGACAGGAGTAATTCGTCACTAGAGCCGGAGGGGCTGAAAGATCACACAGATCAGGGGAGTTGGCAATTGTGTGCCATGGAGCAGTTGAGTAGTTCTCGTCCTCTCTCATGACCCTCCAATGTTTGAGGACTGGGATGGAACAAAAACAAGCTCTAGTCCTCTGGTTGGCACTAAGATTCTCTCCTGCTACAGTCTCCTTCTTGTCTGATCTACCCTGTACCTGCTGACAGATTAAATTTCCAAAAATGTCGCTCACCTGCTCAGCAACCTTCAATCCTTTCTCCATTCACTATGGCATTAGTTTCATTACCTGGCATTCAAGAGTCACTTAATAGTGCCACAAACTTCCTTTTCAGTTTCCTACCTGCCTGTTCCTACAGCCCAAGTGCCTGAAAAGCTAGGCTACTTGTTGATTCTCAAGCATACCCCATAGCTCACATCCATGCCCTTGCTCAACCTGTGCCCCGTGCCTGGAATCTCTTTGCTGTTCCCATCAGACAGTATTGTGTCTCCACAGAGCACTTGGCTTTGTAATGTGGCAAACTGGCTAAACTAAGCTACACTTCCCAGAATCCTCTTTTCTATAGATTAGGGTGGGCCACAAGAGAGATTCTTGTGGGAGATTTGCAGGGCAGAAGGGAAGTAGCAGCCTGTTTTCGCTCACAAACATTGTCGCTTACCTGTTGTCTCCTCTTGGTGTAAGGCAGTATTCAGGCCTGCAACTGTTCTATCTTCCCCTGGATGATATTTCAGCTTCTTTGACTTCTGGACCAGGTTGTGTGTTTAGTTCAATGACAAAGGGCCCCCAAATTCTCCAGGATACCCACACAATCAAGGTCAGAGGCAACAAGAATGGACACGGTTTCAGTTCATCCTTGTGAGCTCAAGTACATGTCTGTGGGTTCCGTCTTGTTCTTGCTCTCCCCCACCTTGCATTCACCTTCCCTTCCCTGCTGCCCAACTTGTGGGCTTTAAGCTACAAGATCAGACGCAAAGATAACAGCCCTTCATGGGCCGGCCCCGTGGCTTGGCGGTTGAGGCTTGGCGGTTGAGTGCGTGCGCTCCACTGCTGGTGGCCCGGGTGCGTGCACCGACGCACCGCTTCTCCGGCCATGCTGAGGCCACGTCCCACATACAGCAACTAGAAGGATGTGCAACTATGACATACAACTATCTACTGGGGCTTTGGGGAAAAAGAAATAAATAAAAAAAAAAAAAAAAAAAAGATAACAGCCCTTCAGAGACTGTTTAGCCAGTCTCCACACTTGTCAAATCCCTATGACAAATCCATGCATAAAAAAATCTCTTTGTAGTTCTGCTTCTCTGATTGAATTTGAATATGAGCTTCTTGAGGGCAGATACAATGCCCTTGACAAATGTTGACAAACTTTGCAGCTTACAAAAAGCTTTCACATTCATCATTTCATTGAATTGTCACAACCAGGGCCACCCCAGATACTGTCACGCATTGACCAGCATGAGTTTCATTATCCTGGTATTCAAGTTTTGATGGGACTGCCACCTCTCCCCAGAGTTGAGCAATATGGCAGTCATAGTCACTGCAGCCATTTGCAGTGGACTGCACAAAGATTCTTATCCTCATTGTTTTGATGAGAAAGTGTGAGGGGAGGGGGAGAGATTACTTCATCTGAATGATGAAGTGACTTGCCTGGTGTCATGCAATGAATAGGATGCAGAACCTGGCTGCACATCTAGTGCAGTATATCCTGCTAGTTTTCAAAGGATCCAACTCTTTATTCCTGAGCTGTCAGGATAAAGCATAGGTGATGCCCCTTCTTCTGCTACTTTCCCATCTGTCATTTCCTTTTGCCTTCAAAGTCAGCTATGAATGGGTGACAATGATGTCTGCTTCCTTTGGAAGCAACGGAAACACCCATTCCACAATGAATGGGCATTTGCCCTTTCCATGGAAAGAGCATTCTGAGAACAAAATGGTGAAAGCCACCATAATGGAGGAAATGTCTATGCAATGGCACACGATTCAGACAAGGGTTTATCAGAGCCCTTTTCTGAAAGAGATATCAAGTCCTTGAGAGATAGTTATTGTTCCACTAGAGTTGCTAAAATTGTTCCGTGTAAGTCTTACCTACAAAGAGTAACCCCATCCATAGTTGGAGAAAATAAGGCCCAAGAGTAAAGCAGTGCTGAAAAATGGAAGGAGAGAGAGGAAAAGTGAGGTAATATCCTTTGAACCACTGGATATACCCTTTAAATTCCCAGTTACGTAAGACAATATTTCTCTTTCGGCTTAAGTCAGTTTGGGAGGTGTTTCTGCCACTTCTAGCTAAAAATCCCAAACCATTCGACATATTAGTACTAAGGACTAAGAATTTTGAGTTAAAAGCCCCAAAAGATCACTAAGTGAATTGTGTAAAGTCTGTAGACCAAGTTCTAGCTTCAGTTCTGTGAGTTTTGCCAGTCACTACTCTTCTCTAGGTCTAAGTTTTCGCACCAGTATAAAGAATTCATTTTACCAAATGATTTCTAAGGGTACTTCCAGCTCTAACATGGAGAATAACAAAATTCAGGGTTCTTTCTGGAATTCTTAGCCTCTGCGACAACAAAGAGCATTGAGTTGGGGGTAGGAGATAAGGACTCTAGCCTCACCTCTGCTTTTGTTTATCTGGGGGATCTTGGCCAAGAAGTTTCCTCTCTCTGGGTCCCACTTCCCCTCCTGTGTCCCTGTGCAGAAGTTAGACTTACTGTTCTGTGGGTTTGCCGTGGTTCTAACATATCAGGCTCCTCCGAGCCTCTGAGACCTCATCCCTAAATCAGGTCAGGAGCATGTCTTGCATTTCCTGGATGTTTTTGCGGTTTTCTATTTTCACATGTGTAAAATATATTCTCAGTGAGTCCTTCAACCTTGAAAACTTTGTGCTTCTTCTAGGGGAAGGCCTGTCTTGCCCGCCTCTGCCTTGCCCAGGAAAGGTTAAGAAGTTTTGATATTTTCCTTGGTTATGGTTCAGTCTTTTGAAAGTATTTGACCAATAAATTTCCTTTGATTCCACTACCTGGACGGTGACCACTGGGAAGACAAAAGGTGGGTAGGGTGGGTGCCAGAGTTGGAAACAGCTTTCTGTACCACTTGGGGATATTCTAATGATACTAAAGTTCGAGAGGAAGCATCACTTTTACTCTAAGCCCCCTATTTTTAGATGTTTATGACTTCAAGGAATATAAACAAGTACACGTTTTAGAAGTCTAACAGGGCAGAATTCTCAGACAGTGGAGTTTTGCTAAATGTGCCATTATCAAGTCCTGTGAGTCACATCATATTGTGGGATCAGTTTTGAGGCATGAGACTTATATTTATCAGAAGTCTAAGCAAGGGATTATGTGTGTTTTTATTTAGGAGATAAGGAATCATTCATTTCCTCACCAAATTTATGAAGAAAGTAAGCTTAAACCTGTTCTAAGAGGCGCCTAAAAATGAGCTCTTTGCTCTCTCTCATCCAATTAGTTACTTACTCTGGTGCCCTCCTCTCCATTTTTCCTGCCTTATTTTAGACCCCATCACTCTCGAATTATGAACTATTTCACATATGCAGAAGATAATACAGCATATATGTAAGGTATTTATCATAATAACATCGATACCTTTGTACCCATCACCAAGCTTAAGAACTAGAACATGGTGAATGCCCTTGAAGCCCACCTGTGCCCTCCCTGATTCATTCCCTCATTGCTTCCCAGAGATAACCCCTATCCTGAATTTTTTAAATAATTCACTTGTTTTCTTTATATGTTCACTGCACAGGTATGTTATTTTAAATAATGTTATTTTTCGTCCGTTTTTGGACATAATTATACTATATATATTACTTGTTTGAGTCCCCCCCCAATTTTGTCATTGTGAGATTTATCCATGTTGATGCATGCAGCTGTAATAATCAATTTTCATTGCTGTATAGTTATCCACCCTATGAAAATCCCACAATGTATCTATTTTCCTGTTGATGGACTTGTGGGTTGTTTCCAGTTTTATGCTTTTGCAAATTATGGTGCTATGAACCTGCTCATGCACAGCCCCTGATGCCCATGTACAGGAGTTTCTCTAGGGCAGTGGTTTCCAATAGAGGGTGATTTTACCCTCCAGAGGAAATTTGGTAATGTCTGGAAACATTTTTGGTTTTCATAACTGGGGGAGTGCTACTGTCATGTAGTGGGTGGAGGCCAGGGATGCTGCTAAACATCCTACAATGCACAGGACAACCCTCCATAACCCAGAATTATCTGTCCCAAAGTATCAACAGTGCTGAGGTTGAGAAGCCCTCATCTAGAGTATGTGCCTAGACATGACATTTCTGGGCCATAGGAGCTGCCCAAGTTCAACTTTACTAGGTAATGCCAATTATCTTCCAAAGTGGTGGCACCAGTTTATATTCCCAATAGCAGAGGATGAGATTTCTACTTGCTCCACATTCTCACTGAATCTCAGTATTACTACCTTCATTATTTCTTGCCTGAACTTTTGCCGTAGTCTTCTAACTTTCTCCTACCTCCATCTTTCCCCACAGATTCATTCTTCATATTATTGCTAAGTTATCCTTCCTAAAACCCAACTCTGAAGGTGCCAAATTTCTGCAAGGAAACTTTTGATGACTCCACTGCATACAAAATAAACCTGGTATTCAAGACCTAGCTCTGTACACCTAGTAATACCAACCTATTAAGTGGTCTTCCAATAAGCTCTGCCCTTTCTCTGCTCTCTGTGCCCTCTGTGTTGTTGAACACTTACCCTTTCTTACAGTCATTTTCTCATTCGTTTATGTGTCCGTTAATTCAGTCAGTCATTAATTATTTTCTTTACTGAGCACCTACTATGCGCCAGGCACCATTGTAAATGCTGGAGATACGACAGAAAACAGGACATCTGAGACAGCTCTCGGACTGCTCCTCCCGCAGCTTCTCTCACCACCAAATCCTCTAAGCTCAGAAGCACCCCCCATACGTGATTTCAGGAAATCTCTAGCTCCTGGAGCCTAATGTTTTCCAGCCTCCAACCCTGGCCCTCATCCATCAGGCCTTGTGCTTCCATCCAGGCCTGTGCTATAGGTATTCAAAGGGGCTGGGGGAGGAAAGGGGCCCAGGGAAAAAGAGAGATGGGCTCTTTCCTGCCTGTCCTGTCAGGATTGGCCTCAGCTGGCTGGTGTCCAGGCAGGCTTACCCTTGGGTCTTTCCGGGATGCTCTGGCTTTCTCCTGTTCTTGTCCTGCCCTACCTGTCCTTGATAGCACTCAGGCAGACTTGGAGGAGGCTACGGGGAGAGAGCGGGACAGGAGCGATATACTCCACATGCCATGGCCTTATTCTTGGACCCAGTGAAGCTGCCCAGAGGGTCCTTGGGCTCTAACTAAGAAGCGTCAAGTCTGAGCTGGGTCCGAACTGAGAGCAGAAGGCAGAAAGAGATTTTTCATTGCTCTGTCTTCTTTTAGATGCTCCTCGGCACCTCACACGAAAAGGAACTGCTGCCTTTAACTCCCTGTTTTGAGGGAAAGGGCGAAAAGACATTTGGAAAGTATGCCCTCTGGAACGATTGCCAACTTCTGCCGTGTTCTTTCCCTACTCTGTGTTCTGGGTCCATGTACAACAAGAGTAATGACAAGGGGTGACCACATTTCTTTAAAACTCTTTTTCCTGGCACTTGAGCTATTAATACTGTCTTGCAAGTCTCCTTGCAGGTGCACTAGGGCTAAAACTTTGCCTTTCAGTGAGGCTGGGCTTTGGGACACTTCAGTGTGAGGCTGAGGAAAGCCAGTGACGTTGATGCTACTCTGGCTATGCATTATTTGGGGTTGTACTCTAAATCGTAAGGGAGTTGACTTGCTGAGGTACCAAACTGGCCAGGTCTCCTTAAAATCAGTCATATCCAAATACCCCAACTGGTCATATTTCCGAGAGTTATTTTCATGTTAAATTCAAATTTGTTTCTTGATCTCTGAAGACTCATTGATGATTCAAGGCTTCATTTTGGGGTGTTCCCTCATGAAGCTATATCTAGATGACAGGTCTCTGGGCAGCATTTGTAGCAATCTAGGTGACTCGCAGCTAATTTGAGGTATAAAATAAGAGGCTTTTACGTGGCACTGAGGTTGGTCTTGTGCTAAACAAATTACCTAAATCCTGGAAAACAATTTTATTACTTTTCCTGAGGCATCATTGAGACCATGTTGAAGTCCAAGAGAGGTAAGAATCTTGTTTATTTCTTCACACAACCAATAAAAATTTATTAAAAAGACACCTACTGTATACTTGGCACTGATCTTGTAACTAGGGATACAAAGAAAACGACATGGTCTCTGACCTCAAAGTTTCTCAAAGTCTAGTGCCAACAAAAAGTCTAGTGGTTAGCTCAAATTCTATGGACTAGCGGAGCAATGACCAAAGTTCAGTTGAATAATTGCCATGATAGTGCAAAGTAAACACACAGGAGTATGAGGTAAGCTGAGTTTTGAAAGAATGGGAGTTACTTAGAGAGCAAAACAATGGCGTGGAAGAGGGACCTCCAGGCAGAAGGAACAGCATATTCAAAGAAAGTCATAGAGGCGTGAAAGAGTAGTTTGGGGTACTGCCAATGATTCAGTGTGACTGCAGCAAAGGATTTTGTGAGGTGGAGTAGTGGGAGGTGAGGGCAAAGAGGCAGCCAGGGGCCTCAATCGCCAGAGACGGTAGTTTAGACTTCATCCTCAAGGCTAGAAGAAGCTTTCAAAGGGCTCTTATATGGGAAATGATTTGTGTTTTAGAAATGTCACTCTGGAAGCAATGTGAAGAAGGGATCAGGGAGGGGCAAGAATGGGGTGCCAGCTATAGCGGTGATTTACGGGAGAGTTGCTGAAGGCCTAAACTAAGGTAGTGGTAGAAAGCACATTGAGAAGTGCATAGAATTGAAAATCTACAATTGATTGGAATATGGGCCCTGACAGGAAGTGGGGATGCAGGAGGTGTTGAAAGCCTAGGGGAATAAGTGGTAGTGGATGCACTGACAACTTAGTAAGCCTGACTGTGAATGGGAAAAGAAGGTAAAGAGGAGAATGTCCTCAAGCCAAATCAATGGTGAGAAGAGGGAGAGAGAGAAGAAGGAGAGGATGGATGGGCAGAAAACAGAGAGGCCAAGGAATAGTAGGTCTCAATGAGATAAAAGAACATGTGTAGAGGGAGTAGAAGAATGAAAGAGCAGCATGGCTAGGAGGTTGTGGCCCAAGACTGGGATATTTTAATTTTAGATGTCAGAGGTAGAGTAGTTTAGGGTGAAGAATAAGTCGAGAGTGTGTCTGTGGGAGAGTGTGGCTAATATGGCGTAGAAAATTTCACTGGAAACAAGAACATCAAATTGTTGAGTGGTTGATGTGGATGTTGGAGTCATCCGGAGGATGGTAGGATGGGGCAAAGAGCAGTGGATGGCTATGGTCAGTGGATGAGAACATGAAGGAGTTGTAGAAGGTGGCATACAAAGGACAGAGATTGTTTACAGGGATAATGAGGAAGGGTCTAGAAACATAGGAGTGATCAAGATCCATATCTCTTCTGGGCCTAGGTTACATGGTGTATAAGAGAACGGAATCTCCACTGCGAAGGCCTTCAGGGTAAGCTACGTCCTCAGGGAACCGCCAGGTTGCAGTTAAGGCCCGAAGATGAAGGGAACAGTCAGAGTAGTTGTTGGAGTGAAGATGTTTCTGGGTTCCCTATTCTGTTCCATTGATGTATTTATCTATCCTTGTGCTAGAACTTCACTGCCTTAATTACCTTAGCCTTACAATGAGACTTAGTATTTGGTAGAGTAAATCATCACTCTTTTAAAAATCATCACTCTAAAAAAGACCACCTTCTTTTTTAGAAGTATCTCGACTATTTTTGGTCCTTTGATTTTCCATGGACATTTTGGAATTAGATTGACAAATTCCACAAAAAAGAACCTGTTAGAATTTGATTGCACCTGCATTGAGTTAGCAATAAACTGGAGGAGTATAACACATTTACAATTTTGAGTGTTTCAATCTATGAATATAGCATATTCTGATTTATTTCAGTCTTGTTTCATGACTCCCAATAAAGTTCTATCATTTTCTCTGTGGAGGTCTTACATGTTTTATATTATATTATTATAATATTTTATATTATGCAATATATTGCATGTATTATATTTATTTTTAGGTACTTCATGTTATTAATACCACTGTAAAATTTAGTTTTAATTTCATTTTCTAATTATTTTCTTTTCTCCCCAGCTTGATTGAGGTATAATTGACAAATAAAAATTGTATATATTTAAGGTGTACAACATGATGTTTGGATATACATATACATTGTGAAATGATTACCACAATCGAGCTAATTAATATATCCAGCGCCTCACATAATTATCATTTTTTTATGGTAAGGACACTTAAGATCTATTTTCCTAGCAAATTCCAATTATGCAATACAAGATTATTATTAACAATAGTCACCATGCTGTACGTTAGCTCTCCAGCGCTTATTCATCCTTCATAACTTCTTGAATCAATGTTACTGTCCTTTTTCTAACTTCCTGGGAAGAAGACTTAGTTCATGAATTTTCAGGCTTTCTTCTTTGTCCTCTGATTCCTACTTTAACTGTCTCCCACAAATTGTGTTATTTGGTATTTTCATTGATTTTCAGTTCAACTTGTTTTCCAAATTCCATATGATTCCTTCATTTATCCATGAGCTCTAAGTTGACTATTTTCAAACATATAGGAATTTTTCTAGTTGGCATTTTATTATTGATTTCTAGCTTAATTCCACTGTGGTCACAGAACGCGATATGTGTGGTTTCAATCCTTTGCAATTATTTGTTGAAATTTTTTTTCTGTACATGATATGGTCAATTTTTATATCCATATGTCCTTGGAATAAAAATTGTAGTGTCCATTTGTTTGGTAGTTGTAGATCTAGACGTCGATATGGATATGAATGCACCTAGATCTATGTCTCTATTAGATCCAGTTTGCTAATCATTCTTATTAAAATATTCTCTACTCTCACCGATTTTTTTCCTGCTTGTTCTATCAATTCCTGAGAGAGGTATATTATCCAATTCTGATTGTTTATTTCTCCTCATTGTTACATCAATTCTTGGTCTTGTGGTTTTAGACTATGTTTTTAGGTGACAACAAGTTTTAAGACTGTAGGAAATGATAGATACACCAACAACTATAGCTGGAAATTTTAACCCACCACTCTCAGAAACTGAAAGTTCCAGCAAACAAAAATAAGCAGCAATATCAAAGGCCTGAACACGATAATGAATTTGAGCTATCAGAGAATATAAAACTCTACAGCCGACAAACAGAGAATATAAATTCTTTTGAGCACATTAACTATTTACAGAAATAGACTATTACTTAAGAAATGGGAAGCCTCAATAAACTCCAAAACATCAATATCATAAAAACAAGCCTCTCTGATCATAACGCTTATGTAGAAATTAATAACACAAAGATAGCTTTAAAAAAACCAAATGTTTAGAAACAAAATAGCATATCACTCACTAACCCTTGGGTTGAAGGACACCAAGAAATATTTAGAACTGAATAAAGGGAATATTCGGCATCCCTCAAAGTTTAAAATATACTTACCCTAGACCCCGCAATACCACCCCTAGGCCCTTAGCCTAGAGAACCCCATGCACGTGCACACCACCAGACATGGCCAAGAACGCACAGGGTTGCATTGTTTGTAACAGTCCCAAACTGGACACAACCCAAATTCCAAAACTAGTTGAATGGGTATATGAAGAGATATATCCATAAATTCGAGATCATGTAGGAAAGAAAATGAACAAACTTAGCTGCGTACAAGTTGGATAAATCTTATGAAAATAACATCAAGCCAAAAAGAAAAAAGAACAGACACACCAGAATATATACTACATGACGCCATTTTTATTTGACTGGTCATGTTTTATTTGACTCGAGTAGTGATTACATGAATGCCCACATTATAATTATTCCTTATACTGTATAGTTATGTTTTATGCACTTTTCTTTAGGTGTGTGGTATTTCACAAAAACAGCTTAAATATTACTCAGTACTGTCACACTCCCACAGTAGAACCCCTTTATTGTGTTGATTTTTGAGGACAAACATGTTCCTCTATACATTAGAGCAGGCTCTGGGTGTGTTATGTGTGTTTTGGTAGAGATGGGAGTATTTGAGTGGGGTAAAGGGTGTCATATACCATGTTAAAATCTGTTCGATGAGAAGATGGTTTAACAGGATTTCCCTCATTTGCAATTGACACTATCCTTCAAAAAGCCACACACAATGTGAGAAAGTCTGCTTTCATTCATGACGGAAGATTCATTCTGGAATTTTTTCACTTGACAAATTGTCTGTGGCCGATATTAGTGGCTCTCAGATCTTAGCGTACATAAAAATTATATCAAGGGAAGACTGTTAAATTGCAGAATCTTTGGAGCCACCCCTAGTAGAGGATGCGGCAGGTGGAGAAAATCTTCATTTTGAACAAGTACCTCCTAGACACTCTAAAGCAGGTGATCCAGGGACACAGGAAACCAACATTGCAGTGCCTAATACTTCCTTCGGTTCTGGCTTCATGAATAAAAATGTCTGGTCAATTCAATCCCAAACTAGAGTTGGCTTCTGTCCTAGTTCCAAAGCACTTCGAGGTCCCCTATTCACTGATGCCGTGCTTTCCGATTCTCTGTCCGTCTGGTCTTTTTCCTCTCCAGAGCATCCACTCTACCTGATTCCTATAGGTTGGTCCTCTCCTAGCCAGCTCCTTGACCCTCGTTGTAGAGGATTTCACCTCTCTTCCCTCGTTGTAGTTAGGGGTTGTGTCTTTCCCTTTCTTACTCCCATTCCAGAATGGGTAGTGCTGGGCTGAAAACACAGCAGAGGCTTGCAAAGCACAGTTTTGCCCCCTCAAAGGATCTGAACCTCAACATCCTGTTTTATTACTCCCCAGATGACCAGACTGGACCAAGCACATGCTTTTGTAGAACAAAATCCCAAATAGGCTGCAGAGCAGGTCAAGAACCAGCCTTCTAATTGGATGCTGATGAAGTCATGACACCCACTGCAGACACAAGTCTGGCTGTTCTTCACATTGCTTGCATATTTCTGTCTCACAATTGCAAGAATATTCTTCAGAAATTACCACCATTCTCTGGTAATTTGATTTTTCAGTCTTCGGTGCTTTGCTTTCTAAAACTCCCTGAACATCTCAGCAGCACTCAAAAATGCCCAGTCTCTTCTATTTCTTCACCCTCCTCCTGAATTCCTAGGTATTTTTTCAATTTGTGTGGGTCACTGCTCTTCCCATGGATCCACTGAAAAAGGCAAGACAAGGTCTCTATCCTCGTAGAACTTATATTCTAGTGAAGAGAGGCAGATGATGTACAAAAAAAATGTAAAAATTAAACAAGATGATCTCAGAGAGTGATGCATGCTCTGCAGAAATGAACCATAGAAAGCAAACATAGAGACTGAGGTTGGGCTACTTTAGATTAGAAAGAGATGACTGGCATGAAGTAAAAAGTTGAGCCGTCTACCTATCTGGAGGAAGAATATTCCCGACAGAGGGAACAGTAAACACCGAGCCCTTAGACAGGAGTGTTCTTGGTGTGTTTGAGGAACAGCAAGAAGGGAAGGAGAGCTTCGGTAAGGTGATCCAGGGTACAGCGGAAAGAGATTATGAGATTGGCCTTTATTATAAGTAGAATGGGAAGCCATTGGAGGGTTTCGAGCAGGGAGGTTATAGGAACTTATTTTTGCTGTAAAAATATTTCCTTTAACTTCTGTGTAGAGAGTAGAATGTAGAGTTCTGTTACAGGCAGCAGAAAGCACTTTAATGCATTTAAGTAGAAAGGGGAATTAGGTGCTTACAAAGGTGTTGAAAGAGCCAGAAGACCAGATTCTAGGTTGAATTTCCAGAACTAGTTTCCTGAATAGTATACCACAGAACTGGTACATCCACACAGGAGGGTGGAGAGTGAGGAAGCCATTGCCCTAATAGCCAGCTCCAGGACTATTTGGTCTCTGCTGAGATAATCACAAGTTTTAGCTTCGAGACCACACTGCCTCATTCTCCTTCTACATAAGCAAAGTAGATGTCCTGTACTTTGCCTTTTGATATCCACAAAACTAGGAACTGTGCTGATGCAGAAGAAGCAAAAGCTTCCAAGACCATCACTAGCAGAAATCAGAAACCACAGAAGAAGAAGAAGCATAGGCTACACCTCAATTCCCCTTCCAAATCTCATACAGGTGTATCTGCTTGGCAGAGGCTAAGTCATCTGTGGAGTCCAGGCCATAAGGGCGGAGTTCAGGAAATGTAGACTAGCTTTCCAACCTCTCTCAAGCCTTACTTGCTGTGATTGGGGTTTTGGAATGGAGTCAAGTGAGCTAACCGATGATATTTGCTGTAGAATACAAAACTGGATGTGGGGAAGCCAGTTAGGAGGCCCTTGTAGTAGTCCACCTGAGAGATGATGGTGGCTTGGACCAGAGTGAAAAAAGCAAAGGAGTTGAAATGTGGTTGGATTTACATTTTACTCACTCTCTCTCTCTGTCTCTGTCTCTGTCTCTGTCTTTCTCTGTCTCTCTGTCTCTCTCTCTCTCTCTCTCTCTCTCTCTCTCTCTCTATATATATATATATATGTATATATACATATAAAGATTAATACTTCCTTCCACCCCTGCCCCAGCCACTCAAGCCTGGTTTAGGAGCTCCTTTTACATATATCAGAGTATCACACTGTACTGGAACCCCTTGTTTCATCATCTATATTTCTACTAAACCATCATTTCCCCAGGAGCATAATGTGTGTCTGGCTATGCATGGCACAGGGCCTGGCAGATGGTGCTCTCCCAAGAAATATCGTTACCGTGATGAATGAAGGAATACTAGATCACCTGAGTTCACTAGCTCAATGGCCTGGTGAATTTCTCTGTACTAAGGGATTCTTATGACTCCTTGCTTATTGCCAGTGTTGCTGGTTGGGGCTACATCTTCCAGCATGTATTGTGAAACCGTTTGGGCAGTCAGAAACTAGACTCCAACTCCAAGTGAGGGGCGTGCGATTGAGCCTTACTCAGGCCAACACACATTATGTTCAGCTAAATTTCCCCCTTACTCTCCATGGGAGTGATTGCTGTAAGCACACTTATCCCTTATTATTGCAAATCAGAAACAGGAAGGAATCTTGCATTTTATCCTGTGCTCTGTTGTGAACCAGCCTGTATCCACATGAATATCTGAGACAAAGCTGTGGACAGAAAGGTGTAAATGCTGAAGCTGCTGCTGTAGACACCACCTGAGAGTGTAGCTGAAAAGTAAAGGGGGAACATTGATTAGTTCAATATGGACTGAGAGCTTTGAACAAAATTATATTTGAAACATATAAATTCTGTGATGACAATAAAACGCCTAGTCCAATCATTAGAAATTACAAGGTAAGATGACAGGATGGTTCCACATAACTCGTTTGTTTGACTCCCCTGCTGGGTAAGCCAGAAACTGTGCTTCGGATCTCCCCAAGAAAAACTATGATGAACAGTCAGCTGATTTGTAAATTCCCACTTCTAAATTAAGAGGGTAAAGTAGTAGTTCAAAAATGAATTTAGTGTGATTTATTGAGTTTCGTAGTTTGTATATTCCTTGGGGTTTTAAACTCTTCCTGGAGCCTGCATAGGAAAGGGCGTTTTCTCATCTCCTGGATTCCAGGAGCTTCAGGCTGGGGCAGACACATTTGGGACACATCCCAGGCACTACTGCCCACGCCCCAGACTTCATTCTCCAAAACTTCTCTACGCCTTCCCCTGCCCCCAACCAGAGTCACACAGCTCATCTCAGGAAGTGTGGAAAAGGCCAGCCTGCTCCGGTGACCCACATTTTTCCTTCTTGTTTGTCCTATTGACTGGCCAGAAAATGGCCACCTAACTCCAGAAGAAGATCTTTCATTATTTTGAGCACCGACTGTGTGATTGGCAATAGTTTTAGGTGCTTTCTGCGAATTAACTCATTTTACCCTATCAGGAAGTCCTATTATCATCTCACTCTAGAGATGAGGAAACTGAGGCACAGAGAATTTAGGTAACTTGCTTAAGAGCACACAGCTAGTGAGTGGCAGAGCTGGGATTCAAACCCAGGCAGTCTGGCTTCAGAGTCTAAGCTGTGACTTCCACTCAATCCTCTCCTCTCCTGGCTGGAAAATGGGAAGAATAATACCTAGCTTCCAGGGCTGCAGTGAGCATTAAATTATTATTATTAGTCCTCTGGAGTAGGGTGGTCATTTTCTGACCATTGGGCTGGGGTAGAGAGTACATTTTGCAAATTAAGTTCCAGACATAATCCTCAAGCTGAAACAAGCACTTCTGCTTATTTTTAATAAATCCAAAGTGAAGCTCTGCATAAACAGAGTGCCATAATAAGGTATTTCAGTGGAAAGAAGCTCTCTTAACAAGTGTGCATATAATAAAATACAAGGAGGGTCACTCTGACTTTATGTCCATAGCTGACCCCTAAATAGGATCTGCAGGTCCACAGCAAAGCTTTTCCAGACCTAATAGCTTTTGGAATAGCTTTGTACACTTGAATATGTGTGCATCCTGTTCTGAACGCCCTTTACCCTACATTAGTCATGTCGGTATTAACAAACATAGCCTTGGTGGCTGTTTATCTCCTAAGACATGTTGACCCTTTATGCTCTGCCTCAACTCAATATACTCCATGTGGGAGAAACAGTCTGGGGGAACCAATTCACTGTAAATGAGCAATGTTCTCGTAAATAACACCAGGAACACGGAAGCAGTCAGAAGAGCTGTGGTGGGTTCTTGTCATCTCGTTTTATGGAAATTGATGTCGCCCAAATAAATGTTGTACTCACCTCTGGCTTCGATGCTAGCCCACTGTGTAAATTCAAGGGATTAAATGGATGCAATATGCCTACATCCTGAAGAGCAAACTAGAGAATGGCTCATTTCTTTAAAATTCCATGATACCCAAGGACAAAATAATGACTTAAGTTAGTCAGGCTGATAAGCTAAGAAATAAGTCAAACAAATAGTTCAAGCAACCTTCCCTCTCGCGTTTCGACACTTCTAAAAAAGAGAAAAGTACACCAAGGGAGCAAATGTGGTTCCTTGCTGATTAGGAACACCTAGGCAACATTCAGTGGAACTGATCAATTGTAGCCTGATTTATTTTCCCCACTCAGACTTCTACACTGTCAATCAGTACCTAAAATGACTACTGTAATTCATCTTTTAGAATGTCCGGTGTTGAAATTACTTTTCAGTGTAAGACCACCAACCTTATTTGTTACATGGGGTAGGGATCCAGGGCATATATCATGGTGGGTAAAAAGAGTTTGTTTTTAAAATGAGAAGGAATGTGGAGAGAATGCAGCTACTGATGCGAGAAATGAAACTTACAGACTTTCAAGGGAAATAAGACAGACACACACAGAACTCTTTAAAAAGTTACTATGTGATCAGGGCACAAAGAGAGCCACACAGTACACACACAGAGTCTTTATAGGTGGCTTTGGGGAGAAGGGTATATGGTATTGGCTTTGAAAAAAAGGATGGGATTTTGGCAGAAGAAGGAAAACTGAATACCTGCACGAGAAAGTTGCTCAGGGAGAGGCCAGAAGCCCCATTAGGTTGGAGCCGTGTGTGCATGACAGGAAGGGCAGGGAGGAGCAAGCTAGAATGGTAAGTTGGAGTCAGATAGTAAATGGCTTGGATGCTGAAAGGATTAAAGAGGGGGTGAACACCAGAGGTGAAAAACCAATTAGAAGGCTACTGTAAAAGCCTAACTCAGGGACGAAGGCTTGAACTGGGGTCAGCAGCAGCGGTATGAAGAGGGTGCAGTGGGGAGAAGTAGCATAGAGGTAGCTTTGGAGGCCAAAGCTGTAAAAGATATTGTAAGCCACACATAAAAGCCTAGATAACCAAGAAACACTCTTTCTCACTGTACCAACACTTAAAGTCTTCTCCCCAAATGGGAGTCAGTTATGATAAAACCATAAAAACGTAAATGAGAGATTAGTATGGGATGCCCCAGTTGACTGAGTCAAGGGGTAAAATGAACACGCAGTCACTTTAGGGGCTTATTTGATTATTGGAATGACATGCAGTGCTGAGGCAAAATGCCAGATGGCAGCAGCAGACAGCACAGCTGGCTGTGTGCTCTGAAATCTGAGATGGCACTAAGCCATCCCTCGCCCCCCACAACACACACACACACGTAGTCCCTTGGATGGTATTTACCCTCACCCTTAGAGGCCACTTGCTCCAACGAGACCCCATTTGGGCATGAAGGCTCCACCATCAGTGGGGTGGCCTCAGTAACATCTTTTGTGTCTGCATCTCTATTGTTTGGGATTCTTAGAATTCTAAAGTTGAAGATTAGAAAGGACTTCAATGTACAGCTGACAAAACCATTAGAATCCTCTGCATAAAGTTCCCACCAAGTAGTCATGTAGTCTGTGCTTGAACATCTCTAATGACGGGAACCTCATTCCGTTTTGGGCCTGTTCTGAATACTATTTCTCTTTATCAACCCTTCCCTAACAATTATTGTGTCACCACTCTATTCTACTGTATAATCACTCTTGGTGTCTTTTCCTACTTGAGCTCATTTAATCCTCGCACCATCTAACTTACAGATGAGGAAAATGAGGATGAGAGAAAGTGCCTTACCCAGGGTCACACAGCTGCTGAGTGGCACAGCTGGGAATTGAGCTCCTAAGTCTATCTGACTCTGATGCTCCCTTCATTAGAACTTAGTCTAACCTAAAACCGTCTGTCTGTAAATCCCACCCACTGCCAGAGTTATAACATCCCTTCCTGGAAAGAGCCTTTTTGAGGTACCGTTGGAGATGCAAATCTTCTGGATCTCTTTCATCATCAAAACACCTTGAGAAATGCTGACAAGGCAATCAAAAGAAAAGGCAAGGAAGGCCACATAGGAAAGCCTTTGGAAAGACTGCCTGTCCTTACCTTCTCTTGACTTACATGGCATTCAGCCTTCTGCTCTCTCAGTGCTCACCGATGAGCCTTCTAATCAACAAATCTGATGGCCACTTCCAAGTCCTCATCTTCTATGAGCTCCAACTTCTGGAATTTTTCTCCTTTCAGAGTTTTGGGGACTTTGTAACAGCTGTGCTGGTCTTAGAGGAAGAGTAGGAATGTGCTGTACAGAGAAGGGAGATATCATATATTCAAACTCCTATTCAACATCATCACTTACATGCCTAATAGTCAATGCAAACGTCAAACGTTAAAAACCAAATTATTCTTACATTACATCATATACAAAAATGAACTCAAAATGCATCAAAGACCTAACATAAGAGCTAAAACTATAAAGCTCTTAGAAGAAAACATGAGAGAAAACTTCATGACATTGGATTTGGCAATGATTTCTTAGACATGACATCAAAAGAGCTGGCAATAAAAGGAAAATTAGATGGGTTAGACTACATCAAAATTAAAAACTCTTGGGTATCAAAGGACACTATCATGAGAATGAAAAGGCAATACACGGAATGAGAGAAAATATTTGCAAATCATCAGTCTAGGACCCCC
Organism: Diceros bicornis minor; assembly: GCF_020826845.1. Lineage (NCBI taxonomy): Eukaryota > Metazoa > Chordata > Mammalia > Perissodactyla > Rhinocerotidae > Diceros > Diceros bicornis. The sequence continues at coordinate 99,230,359 of NC_080781.1, read as the reverse complement.
AGTTGGTGCTGCAGAATTGCTCGCATATGGGAACACCAATCCCCCCCTGCATACATCTGGTGTCAGAAGTGTTGTGAGTGTGGCGGTAATGTATTCTGCGAGAGTAAGGGAGACACAGGAGGAAAAACTGGGGTAATTATAATACAGTTGGTGTCAGTAAAGTGGAATTTACTAGAACAGCCCTGGCTCACGGAAACATATGGTCTGGGAAAGGAAAGGATGAAGGGGTGGGGGATGAAGAACCTTTGATTCTGGAGTGGCCACGTGGTCACCCATGATGTGGAGCAGCAGCTGTGTTGCACTCAGTTACTAAAGGTAAAAGTCACCAATGGAATTTAGTGATGGATCTGATTCCCAGGCAGTTGGTTCACAGGATGCATAAGGAAATGCAAACTAATAAGGAAAAGCGGAAATATTCAATCTCTTGATTATTGTTGTCTGTAATAGCTAAACTAAAATTAAAAGAGACTAGGTTGGATCTTGGTGGTAGGCCAAGCTCAGAAATCAGTCACTAGCCTCAAAGCCACCCTGCAAGGGAAAAACTATGCTGGGACAATGGAAAGTAGCTCTAAGATCTCTGGTCACCAAGAAGGTAGTCAACATGAGGGGAGCACAAAACCAAGAAACTATTGAAACCAGAGGGTATAGTGTGAAGGAATTGTTTCATTTTGTAGATCAATATCATCAGCTTCCTGAGGAACCTGTACCGAAATGGATTATGAGAGTGACTAATTTGGGGCTGTGTCTTTCATTTTGAACGCTGCCGAGTGGAAGAGTGTATTTGGGTTGATGCAGGACCCACAGCTTCCTATGGAAGTATCACAGATGGCTATATGTGATCCAGACACACAGGAGGTTGTTCCCAAGGGAACAGCCAGCATGGTGGCATGGATAAAAGCCATGGTAAGGCCTGTTTACCCTGAAGAGGGGGACTGTCCATCTCCCCCTATGAATGCCAAGTGGAACACCACAAATGAAGCAGCTGATATGCTTCATATGCAAGCCATGAGGGACTGTCCTCATGATGACCAGGATATTCATCTGCTGAATATGCCCGCTACCCGGGTCATGGTAAATGCTAAGGTTAAGGGGGCCCCTTTCACATGGGCACTCCATGTAACCTTACTGCTGCAAAACTGAGGGAAAGTTTGGGAAGCTTTATTGAATTTCCTGTTTCAGTTTCCTCTCATGTGTTTTACAGATGCCAATAAAAATATTAGGTTAATTAACAAGAGAATGGGGAAGGGCAGAGGAGAGAATCAAGAGACTGGTTCTCGCAGGGTGAAAATTTTTAAATGATTGTTAAGGAATAATGTGAATCAAGCAGATACTGATAGGAGCGAAACAGAAATGGGAGAGCCAAGGGACTCATCCCAGCAGGGTGAAACTCTTTAGATGGTTATTAAGAACTGGGATGAATAAAATGGACATTGATGGGTTCAAAACCAAGGTATTCATACAGCACTACCAAAGGCTGGAAAGGCAAAAGGGTCCCCCTGCTGGTCGCCCAACATTAAAGTGCCTCCAACAAGTCCACTCGATTTAGCCCAATTTGGAAAAAATTTAAAAGCCTGAAGGCAGAGATTGCAAAGAGAAACCTGACCAACAATCGCTTGTGCTTGTGGCAGTGGTTAGGCAGATTAGTCAAGTTAAAGACTGATAAAAGGGCCAGAGTCCCTTGGCTCGACCCCTCACTGGGGACCCAAAGCCTTTTGCACAAGAGTGGGAAAAATGGTCAGGGAGTGGAAAAGACACGTTTCCAGGACTCCTTGATATAGGTGCCTCATGCACTGTGGTACCAAAACCCATTGGTGAAGCCGTGACATGGGCTCCAATTAGATTGAGTGAACAGAAAAATGTAAGGGTCGACCAGATCATGAAAGTTGGAATGTTTAAACAGGCTTTAGGTAAAGAAATTGCATCTCCTTTATCTGGATGTGTTATGGGAATGGATATTATGTCTGGCTGGGGAACTCTTCCCCTACCTAGTATTGTAAAACCAAAACCTGCTGATGACGGCCTAATGGAGGCTACAGTTAGGAATGTAAGGATTAATGGAATTAAGGTAAAAGTTTGTAGGAGAATCAGTATGTTTGAACAGGCTTTATGTGAAGTGGTTACATCTCTTTTACCTGACTGTATTGTGGGGCTGGACATTGTATCTGACTGGGAAATGGTTCTCCTACCTAGTATTTTAAAACAGGAGGCATGTAAATCCGCCCTTCAAGCAATGTTAATTGGACATAATGCATGGGAATCAGTAGGATTGCCTGAGCCCACACAGTGTGGAATAGAAGCTGGAGTGCTGGTAGGGACAAATTCTCTGTGCCATATGTCCAGACAGGCTGTGCCCTGCACAACTCCAGGGGCTACCATTCACCATTGTACAGAACCCCTGATTCTCACCCCCTGGGAACAGGAGAAGGGGCAGAGGGTGGCTAGAGGCCAGCCACCAGCAGCCCCACTGAAGGGCAGGGTAGCTAGTAGCAGCTAGGACTCCAGTGTAGAAGTAGAGGTCTATTCACCAGTGCACTAAAACCTCCTCCCTCAATAGAGTCTCTGCTCCCTGTGTTTATGCCCCTCTGTTACACTGAGGTTCTGAAGAGGGTTCGTTGGTAAACGTCAGCCTGGCTTGCCTGAATTCGGGGAAACAATTAGATAAATAAAAAGGCACATTCCACAATTAGACTGTGAGAACTGAGGACTCCTGGTGGCTGGAAGTGGTAGTGACAACAGCCCTTCCAGATGGAACATTGAGAAATCTGATTAAGGTCCAATGAGGGAGGTGAAGCCCCAGAGCCAGGAAGGTGGGACAGACAAGGATTCTCTTCTGTCAGGGTTGTCCTATTAACAAATAGGCATTATTATCACCTCCATATTTCAAATAAGGAAACTGAGATTCAGAGGCTGTGACACTAGATCTTCAGATTTGTACTCCAATGCCCTTTTTAGTACACTATGCTATAATCCCTGGGATATAAATCTTAGAGTTAGGGAAGTGACATAAGCATCATGGTGGAATAAGCTGTTACCATTGTCTCTCCCCCTAAGTAACAACCAGTCAGACATCCAGTGACCAACAAAGGATGCCCTGCACAGTGCACCAGAATACCTGAGTGATCCATGCATCTATACATCTGAAGGTGGGTGGACTGGACCTCCAGGAGGCAGTGGAACTAGGGGAGAAGCCTCCACCCTTTCCCCTGGTGGCAACGATCCCAAATGCAGGTCCACACACTGGTGTGCATGCCAGCAACCACAGGCTGCAAGGGCAAACATGACACTCCTTGCTTGGCCCCTGCCCCCCTCCAGCGGTGGCTGGTGGTGCACACGTCCTGAGGCTCCAAGACTCAGAGCAGAGCTGGCAACCTGGCCTCCTCCCCCTCCCCAGGCAGTGGTACTGGTCTCTCCAGCAGTAGGGACAGCAAACAGAACATGGATTTCACTGGCAGGAGCAGGGTGCCCTGACCTGAGGTCTCAAAAAAGTATGCTGGTGGGCACCAGTGACCAGAGACTGCAGGACCATCACTCCCAGATAACCCAGGAGCAGCAGCACATGTGGTGCATGGGGTGGCAGCACCAAAGCCCTTCTAGAGCCCACAGAGAGCAAGTGGAGGAATACGAGACCCAGGCAACCCAAGAAGTAGTAGAAGTGGTCACAGGCTGGTGACTCTGGCGGCAACACCTGAGACTGCAGCAACATTGAAAGCAGCAAGGCACCAGCAACCTCATACGCACAAGCAGCATAAGAAGGGCACTGACGATGCCTCTAGCAAGGTAGTGGAGGGTGGAAAGTGCAGTCTCAAATACAATCAGAAGCAGCTCAGAACCAAAGTAACTGAAGCCGTGCCCAAATAAGAAGGGCGTTTACTACCACAAATGCACAGGCAGAAGATCAATTCATCAAACAGCATGAAGGACTACAGTAAAAACAGCAGAACAGAAGGAGAAGGACAGCTCTCCAGAAACCAAACTTGAAGTCACAGAAGATTACACTCTGACTGACAGAGAATTCAAAATAGCTGTCATAAAGAAACTCTACAAGTTACGAGAAAACCCAGAAAGACAGTTCAATGAGCTTAGGAATCTAATTAATCAACAGAAGGAATACTTCACCAAAGAGATTGAAGCTCTAAGAAAAATCAAACAGAAATTCTGGAAATGAAGAACACAATTAATGAGATTAAAAAAATAACACAGAAAGCATAAAAAACTAGAGAGGACCTTAAGAAGGAGAGAATCAGCAAGCTCAAAGATGGAAACCTAGAAATGATCCAGGTGGAAGGGGAGAGAGAACTATGATTTTTGAAAAATGAAGAAATTCTTCGAGAAATATCTGACTCAATTAGGAAAAGTAACACAAGGATTATCATATCTGAGAGAGAGAAGAGAGGGAGAAAGGAGCAGAGAGCTTATTCAAAGAAATAATAGCTGAGAACTTCCCAAACCTGGGGAAGAAACTAGGCATACAAGTACATGAGGCTAATAGAACACCTAATTACATCAATGCAAAAAGACCTTCTCTAAGGCATATAATAGTAAAACTGTCAAAAGTCAATGACAAAGAATAAATATTAAGGGCAGCAAGAGAGAAGAAAATAACCTACAAAGGAACCTCCATCAGGCTTTCAGCAGATTTCTCAGCAGAAACCTTACAGGCTAGGAGAGAGTGGAATGATATATTCAAAATACTGAAAGACAAAAACTATCAGCCAAGAACACTCTATCCAGCGAAATTATCCTTTAGATATGATGGAAAAATAAAAGCTTTTCCAGACAAACAAAAGCTGAGGGATTTCATCGCCACTAGACCTGCCTTACAAGAAGTGTTGAAGGGAGTCCTCCTACCTGAACCAAAAAGGCAAAGGTTTACAAAGCTTTGAGCAAGGAGATAAATAGACAGACAAAATGAGAAAAATTGCAGCTCTCTATCTCTTTCTTAGTTATAAAAGAAAGGATAAAGGGAAAGAAAGCATCAAAAATAACTATAACCACTTCGATTTGGCCACAAACTCATAACACAAAAAAGAATAATTTGTGAGAACAACAACATACAAGGGGAAGAGGAAAGAGATGGAACCTTCTTAGGCTAATGGAGATAAGAGGCTATAAGAAAATGGACTGTCTCATCTATGAGATCTTTTATACAAACCTCATGGTAACCACAAAACAAAAAATCAGAGCAGAGTCACATATCATAAATAAAGAGAAAACTGAGAAGACCGGCACAGAAAACCACCAAATTGAAATGGTAGACAGAAATACAAGGGACAAGAAACAATGGGAGACAAAAGATATAATGGCAGTATTAAGCCCTCATATAACAATAATCGCTCAATGTAAATTGATTGAATTCAACAATCAAAAGACACAGAGTGGTTGGATGGACTAAAAAACAAGACCCCACAATATGCTGCCTCCAGGTAACACATCTCAGCTCTAAAGACAAACATAGGCCTCAGACTGAAGGGATGGAAGATGATACTCAAGGCAAACGGCAAGCAAAAGAAAGCAGGTGTAGCCATTTATGTCAGACAAAGCAGACTTCAAGGAAAAGAAGATAGAGACAAAGATGTCCATGATATAATGATAAAAGGGACATTCCATCAAGAAGACATAACACTTATGAATATATATGCACATAACACAGGAGCACCAATGAATGGAAAGCAAATATTAACAGATCTAAAGGAAGACATTAACAGCAACACAACAGTAGTAGGGGACCTTAACACCCCGCTTATGTCAATGGATAGATAATCCAGACAGAAAGTCAACAAGGGAATGGTGGATTTAAATGAAACACTTGATCAGATGGACTTAATAGATATAGAGAGAGCATTCCATCCAAAAACAGCATAATACACATTCTTCCAAGGTGCATATGCAACATTCTCAAAGATAGACCATACTTCGGGAAACAAGGCAAGCCTCAATAAATTGAAGAGGATTGAAATCCTATCAAGCATCTTTTCCGACCACAATGTTATGAAACTAGAAATCAACTACAACAAAAAAGCTGGGAAAGTCACAAATATGTGAAGACTAAGAAACATGCTACTGAACAACTGTTGGATCAATGCAGAAATCAAAAGAGAAATCAAAAACTACCTAGAGACAGATGAAAATGAAAACACAACATACCAAAATTAATAGCATGCAGCAAAAGTGGTACTAAGAGGGAAATTTATAGCAATAGAGGCCTACCTCAACAAACAAGAAAAATCTCAAATAAACAAGCTTACCCTATACCTAAAAGAACTATAAAAAGAAGAACAAACAAAGCCCAAAGTCAGTAGAAGTAAGGAAATGAAAAAAATCAGAGCAGAAATAAATGAGATAGAGACCAAAAAAACAGTAGAAAGGGTCCAGGAAACTAAGAGCTGGTTCTTTGAGAAGACAAACAAAATTGAAAAACCCCCAGCCAGACTCACTAAGAAAAAAAGAGAGAAGACTCAAATAAAAAAAAATCAGAAACAAAAGAGGAGAAATTGCAATGGACACCACAGAAATACAAAGGATTGTAAGAGAACGCTATGAAAAGCTATATGTAAACAAACTGGATAACTTAGAAGAAATGGATAAATTCTTAGACTCATACAACATCTCAAAACTGAATCAAGAAGAAATAGAGAATCTGAATAGACCAATCACAAGCAAAGAAATAGAAACAGTAATCAAAGACCTCCCCCAAAACAAAAGTCCAGGACCAGATGGATTCTCTAGTGAATTCTACCAATAATTCAAAGAAGATTTAATTCCTATCCTTCTCAAAAGGACGAGATGCTTCCTACCTCATTTTATGAGGCCAACATCACCCTAATACCAAAATCAGACAAGGACAACACAAAGAAGGAAAATTACAGGCCTATATGACTGATGAACATAGATGCAAAAATCCTCAACAAAATATTAGCAAATCGATTACGACAATACATTAAAAGGATCATACACCATGATCAAGTGGGATTTAATCCAGGGATGCATGGATGGTTCAACATCCACAGATCAATCAATGTGATACCCCACATTAACAAAATGAAGAATAAAAGTCACATGATCATCTCAATAGATGCAGAGACTGCATTTGACAAGATCCCACACCTATTTATGATAACAACTCTAAACAAAATGTGTAAAGATGTACCTCAACATAATAAAGGCCATATATGACAAACCCACAGCCAACATCATACTCAACGGAGAAAAACTGAAAGCCATCCTTCTGAGAACAGCAACAAGAAAGGGTGCCCACTCTCCCCACTCCTGTTCAACATAGTACTGGAGGTCTTGGCCAAGCAACTAGGCAAGAAATAGAAATAAAAGGAATGCAAATTGGAAAGGAAGAAGCGAAACTCTTGCTGTTTGCAGATGACATGATTCTATATATAGAAAACCCTAAAGAATCCACCAGAAAACTATTAGAAATAATCAACAACTAAGTCAAGTTGCAGGGTACAAAATCAACTTCCAAAAATCAGTTGCGTTTCTAGACACTAATGACAAACTAGCAGAAAGAGAATTCAAGAATACAATCCCATCTACAATCACAACAAAAAGAATAAAATACCTAGGAATAAATTTCACCGAGGAGGAGAGAGACCTATACACTGAAAACTATAATACGTTATTGACAGAAATCAACGAAGACATAAAGAAATGGAAAGATATTTCATCTCATGGATTGGAAGAATAAACATAGTTAAAATGTCCATATTACCTAAAGCAATCTACAGATTCAATGCAATCCCAATCAGAATCCCAATGACATTCTTCACGGAAATAGAACAGAGAATCCTAAAATTTATCTGGAAAAACAAAAGACCCCGAATAGCCAAAGCAATCTTGAGAAAGAAGAACAAAGCTGGAGATATCACACTCCCTGCCTTGAAAATATACTACAAAGCTAGAGTAATCAAAACAGAACGGTATTGGTACAAAAACAGACACACAGACCAACGGAACGGAATTGAAAGCCCAGAAATAAAACCACACAACTATGGACAGCGAGTCTTTGACAAAGAAGCCCAGAACATACAATGGAGAAAGGAAAGTCTCTTCAATAAATGGTGTTGCCAAAACTGTACAGCCATGTGCAAAAGAATGAAAGTAAATGATTATTTTACTCCATACACAAAAATTAACTCCAAATGGATTAAAGACTTGAATGTAAGACCTGAAACCATAAAACTCTTAGAAGAAAATATAGGCAGTACACTCGTTGACATCGGGCTTAGCAGTATCTTTTCTTTTCTTTTCTTTTTTGAATTTTTCGTTTATTGCAGTAACATTGGTTTATAACAGTGTATACATTTCAGGTGTACATCATTATACTTCTATTTCTGCATGGATTACATCATGTTCTCATGTTCACCACCCAAATACTAATTACAAGCCATCACCACACACATGTGTCTAATTATCCCTTTTGCCCTCCTCCCTCCCCCTTCCCCTCTGGTAACCGCCAATCCAATCTCTGTCTCTATGTGTTTGTTTGTTGTTGTTATTATCTACTACTTAATGAGTGAGATCATATCTTTTCAAATACCATGTCTACTCAGGTAAGGGAAACAAAAGAAAAAATAAACAAATGGGACTACCTTAGACTAAAGAGCTTCTGCAAGTCAAAGGAAACCATGAACAAAACGAAAAGACAGCTCACCAACTGGGAGAAAATATGTGCAAATCATATATCTGACAAGGGGTTAATTTCCAAAATATATATAGAACTCATACAATGCAACAACAGAAAAACAAACAACTGGATCAAAAAATGGGCAGAGGATATGCACAGACATTTTTCCAAACAAGACCTACAGATGGCCAACAGGCACATGAAAAGATATTCAACATCACTAATTATTAGGAGAATGCAAATCAAAACTACAATGAGGCATCACCTCACCCCTGCCAGAATGGCTATAATTAACAGGACGAGAAATGACGAGTGTTGGCATGGAGAAAGAGAACAGATTAGTGGTTACCAGAGGGGAATGGGGTGGGGCAGGTGGGTGAAAGGGGTAAAGGGGCACATATGTAGGGTGAGGGATAAAAACTAGACTATTAGTGGTGACCATGATGCAGTCTATACAGAAACTGATATAATGTACACCCGAAATCACACAATACTGTAACCCAATATGACATCAATAAAATAATTTTTTTAAAAAAGGAAATAACAAGTGTTGGAGAGGATGTGGAGAAAAGGGAAACCTCATACACTGCTGGTGGGAATGCAAACTGGTGCAGCCACTATGGAAAACAGTATGGAGATTTTTTAAAAAAAGCTAAAATTAGAAATACCAATTGATCCAGCTACTCCACTACTGGGTATTTATCCAAAGAATAAGAAATCAACAATTCAAAAAGATTTATGCACTCCTATGTTCATCGCAGCATTATTCACAATAGCCAAGACGTGGAAGCGACCCAAGTGCCCATCGATGGATGAACAGATAAAGAAGATGTGGTGTATATATACAATGGCATATTACTCAGCCATAAAAAGAAAGATGAAATCTTGCCATTTGCCACAACGTGGATGGAACTTGAGGGTATTATGCCAGGTGAAATAAGTCAGATAGAGAAAGATAAATACCATATGATTTCACTCATATGTGGAAGATAAACAAACACATAGAGAAAGACAACAGATTAGTGGTTAGCAGAGGAAAAGGGGGTGGAGAGAGGGTGAAAGGTGTAGAGGGGCACACGTGTATGGTGGCAGATAAAATCTAGACTATTAGTGGTGAACACGATGCAATCTATACAGAAACTGAAATATAACAATGTATACCTGAAAATTACACAATGTTAAAAGCCAATATGACCTCAAAAATAAAATTCAAAGAAAACCCAAGAGTTAGTGGAGCATTATCCCTGCTCCTGCCCTTCCATGGTAAGAGAGGAAGATGTTGCTAGAAGATGTTACAAGTATTAAAAGACGGGTTTCAGCTGGCTTTGGGGAGAGAGCTGTGACCTACACAAACTGTGACAGTCCAGCAACAGTGAAGAGAAACTCTGCAAAATCAGAATAAAATATCCAGCAATCTCTCCCTTTGTGACACTTGGTCAGAATTGTTGGTGACATATTGTATGCCACAAATGAAGACAGCTTAACGTCTTCACTGTTGGACAGCTTTCTGATTGGCTTGGGGTTAGGCAATATAGAGAAGGCTTTCCTGACCTCCCAATAACTTCTCTTGGAGGAACAGTTTTCTGCGGGGGACTTGGGGGTCCTTACGGGTACATAAGACTGTTTGCTCCTCAAACCATCAGTGAATGAAGGATTTTGAGCAAAACACTTGAAATTCTTAGAAGACTTTATAGTCAGTTTTTTTCAGCTTGGATTGTGGCCATGAAGTATCAGAGCTTCAGGGGACCACAGAATCTCTATACAACTTTCCATATGGAGCAGGGTTTCCTCTAGTACATTCCTGACAAGGAGCTAGTCATCTTTTTTATGAAAAGCTCTAGTAACAAGTAAAGAGCTCCCCCCTTCAAAAGATAGCCCATTGCATGTTTAGGTCTGACAAATATAAACCTGTGCAGGGACTGTACGCCAGTCAAGCATAGACAGCCCAGTGAGTGAACATACACGGTCAAGCCTGAAGGTTCTAATAAGATACTCTGGGGACCAAAAATCGTTCACTGTATATATGTTTCCTTAGACACAGAGTGAAAGTTGTGCGGCAGAGATAAGTATAAAGAGGAATTTCTACAAAGATTCACTTTTATTCTGCTTTCCCTTAGAAAGTTGTATAAAAGCACATTTCTCTAGTCTCAGAGCTCAGCTGCTACTGGCCTTTCCTTTGTGTGTTAGTCAGGATTCTTCAGAGAAACAGAACCAATATCTAGCTAGCTAGCTAGATAGCTGTTATAGGAATTGGCTTACATGGTTATGGAGGCCGAGAAGGCCCACGATCTGCTGTCAGCAAGCTGAAGAACCAGGAAAGCCGGTGGTGCAATTCAATCCAAGTCCAAAGTCCTGAGAATCAGGGGGATGATGGTGTAAGTTTTGGTCTGAGTCTGAAAGCTGGAGAACCAGGAACGTCAATGTCTGAGGGCAGGAGAAGACAGATATTTCAGCTCAAGCAGAGATAGAGAATTCACCCTTCTTCCACCTTTTTGTTCTGTTCAGGCCCTCAATGGATTGGAAGATGCCCATCTGCATTGGTGAAGGCAACCTTCTTTACTCAGTCTATTTATTCAAATGCTAATATTTTCCAGAGACACTCTCACAGACACACCCAGAAATAACGTTTTACCAGCTACCTGGGTATCCCTTAGCCCAGTCAACTTGACACATAAAATTAACCATCACAATTCCTGTGGAGAATACTCACCCCTTTCATAGCCCATGAAATGAGGGACACATTCTTACAGGATGATGGCCTTCCGTGTATGACAAAGACAATTTGGAACAGCTTCTAGGCGTTAGGTTGCCCTAACAAGTGGATTTCTTAACAAATGTATTCCATGAATTAGGAATGAAATGAGTAACATCTTTATAAAACAGTCTTTCATGGTAAGTTTGGGAAAAAGGCATTCTAAAAGCCAGAGTCTAGAGGCTCATCCCCTTGCCTCAATCTATTCTGCTCCTGTCCTAAGTCAAGACTTCATTATTGCTAACTTGGATCATTAACACAGCCTTCTTTCTCTCTAGTTTTCTGCACTTTCACTATGATATGTGTAGGAGTGGATTTCTTTTTATTTATCCTGCCTAGGATTCCCCGGGCTTTTAGAATCTGTGGATTAGTGGTCTTCATCTGCTCTGGAAAATTTGGGGCCATCATCTTCTTCCCCATTTCTCTCTCCTGTCCTTCTGGGATTTAAATGAAATGTAAATTAGACCTTCTCACTCTGTTCATTGTGTCTCTTATCCTACCTTTTCTTTTTTTCATATAATTAGTTTCTCCAGGCAGAATTCTAAATGATTTCTGCTGCTCTATCTTCCAACTCAACAATTCTCTCTTAAATTTATTTTTCTTCATTGCATTTATGATCATCTAATGGTTGTGTTTGGCGTTCTGTTAAACACACCCATTAGACTCTCAGTTGTTATACTTTTTAGTCCTAGATGTCCTGTTTGATTATTTTTCAAATTGGCTATGTCACTTTATATGATTTTCTGTTCCCTGAAGGTATTTTTAAGCTTATCTTTTATTTTTTGAACTACGGTAAACCATAGTGATTATAGTCTGTGTCTCATAATTCTGATACCTGAAATTTTTGTGAATTTGTTTTCATTTTCTATTTTTTCCTCTGGCTGTCACGTACAATGTATTTCTTCCTTGTGTGCCGACTTATCTTTGACCATGTGCTGATATATTATTGAAAAAGCATTTGTAACAATAATTTCAGGCCTAGGAAGACAGAACCTTCCTGCAGAGAGTATTTTCACTTGCTTCTGACAAATGCCTGGGAACGCTACCTGTCCAAGACCACTTGAATCCAAGGTCAGGGCTTGAACATCCTTACATCACCCTGGTAATGGCTCTCTAGGCTGCAAGTCTATGCAAGGGCTTGCTACTGCTGGTTCACCATTATCCCAAAGGAGTAGCCACTTAGTTTCAGCTTAAAGTGGCTGGGAGTCTTATCAGATCAACCCGTTTGGGACGTGGGCTTCAACTTTTGTCCCCTTTGCCCATGAGGCCAGCAAAACCACAGCTCAGTTTCACAACTCTTTTCTCTGGATTCAGCAAATACCCTCAGGCGAAAGTGGCATTATGTGCAGGGCTTTCCCATCTGGGTTCCTGTCTTCTTCTGGATTTTAGCTTTGTTGTCTTGTAGCTCGTAATGAAGACAATTTCTTTTTATATTTCATCCGGTATTTTTTAGTTTTCCTCATTGCGACGGTTTGTCCAAATTACTTAACCTGCCATTACCAGAAGCAGAAGTGTGCAACACCCTCCTAACCACTGTCCTCATCCTCAGTCTCTCGTCCTTTGAGTTCCTCCTTCACAAAGCAGCTGAAAGTTTCTTCCTGATTGTGGCATTCCTCTGCACAAAGCCTCCAAAAGCTTACTGTTGAATGGAAGATAGAAGTCAAATTCCCCAGTTTGGACAATCAGATCTAAAACTCTCCTTCTTGCTTCACTTATTCACTGGGCAAGTATTTACTGTGCACTGAGTGTGTGGCCCTCACTAGGCCAGGTGAGACCTCTTCTTTTGCCTCTTACCTCTTTACTTCCTGTGTTACCTCCCAATTCACCTTATACTCCAGCCAAACTGCAATCCTCACTGTGATGTGGCAGAGCTGGGTCAGAACACAGATGGGCTAACTCCTGGGTCAGTGCTCTTTCCTCTATACCAGGATCCCATATTCAGGTGTAAGTCCATTCCATCTGGATATTGATGCATATTCTATTAAACTAACTAGACAAAAGCTCAACAAGTACAAATTAGACTGACTTTTTCATATTTCTTGTTGCCTTTTGGGCTGTTTGTTACATGAGTCTAGGATGTAAGCTCTGGAAGCGAATTCATTATTGCCATCAAGTTTCTGGCAATCTCCATAGTCACAAGGACGCCTAGGAAAAAAACTTCTGGCTTGCTTCCCCTGACAAATGTGGGACCGATGGTCTGTGGAACTTGATTCCAGGTGCTACGAGTAACTTGCTGCCAAACAAATCTACTCCCACCTGCTGGCAGTTGCCTGAAATACCAGTCAAAGCCGACTTTCAGGGAAAAATCATACCATTCTGGAAGTAGGCCAACCTGGAAATAGGGTTTAGTTTTAGCCTCCACCACTGTGTAACCTTGGGCCAATCCATCCTCCTTCTCTAGGCTTCAGTCTCCTCACATGTACAAATCGGATGCTTAGACAAAATGATCTGAAATGGCCTTTTCAGTTTTGACAAGCATGGGTTGTCTCTACAAGGATGCCTGAGTGACCACGGACAAGGAGTGACCCCTACTAAAAGCAGTAGGGGGGGGCTCGACTGACCCACTCCTGTATGTGATGGTTAGTGATATATGGACCCTCCCACCCTTTTTCTCCTCTAATCTTGCACCCATGTGGGAAGAAAGCATTTGCTGCAACAGAAAGAAAAAGATGGGGGAAATGAGAGGGGAAACAAAGCTGTGAGGGTGCTCTGTTGGTTAAAAGAAGGCAGGGGACTATGAGACACATTTTTTAAAAGTGTGATTCTAAAATGGTAAAAAAGGGTGGGGGGTTAAGGTGGAGTAAAGAGTTAAATCTTGAGCTGTGCAAAACACTCAGCCACCCTGGGGAGTTCCAAAGCAACTGAAGCTTTGCAATATGCTAGGCCCAAGCAGTGCCAACTCATTTCACCAAATACTGAAGAAAACGGGAAGGCGAGAACGTCTCTGTTTGAATGTTCTAGTTAACCGAGAGTGAACCAGAAATCCATTTTGATTTCAACACTCTTAAATGGCCTGCCTTAGGAGGTCCAGCACTGGTGAACACAACTGAGTTGTATTTGTTGATTGCCCACCTGGCTTATGTGCTCTGAAGAGGCCTCTTTCTGAACTTGCTTCATCATGGACCTGAGATGGGAAGGACGGAGGGTAATGAGTGGAGGCATTTCCTCATTCTCTAAGATCCTTCTATCCCACAGGGCAATGCTCAGGGTAGTGGGAAGAACAGGAGCCCTCTAGTCAAAGTGCCAGGCTTTTGCACATGATGGGGCCAGAATGGTGGAGCATTAGAGGGGCCTCTTCTCCAGGGGCTAACTCCCTTGAAGATGCGATACGTTGAAGTTTGCCATCTTTTCCCCGGCTATGGTGTCAGCCAAGAACCCTCACTTCAACTCTGCATCCCCTAGCTATTGGGGGGCGGGGATCCTGGAGCCCAGTTTCTGTCCTGATGAAGAGTCACTCCTGCTGTGGCCAGAGCCCCGTCAATAATTGGCTGTTGGCTGATCCTACTCCACCCACCCCAAAGGTGAGGCACTCGGGTTCATCGAAGGCTCAAGGGTCTGGAAGTGACCAGCAGTCGAGCACCTCCTGATTCCCTAAAGGTGTCCAGCTCTCTCAGAATGCAGATTCAGCCAGAGCACTCAAATCACCGCACTCCCTTCCACAAAAAGCAAACTCCTGGGCACACGCTGTTCCAAGAGAAAATCACATTTTGCATTTTTGCAGAGGGGAGGCGCAGGGTAGGGTACTCCAAGCCGCCGACCCCTGGCCCAGCCCTCCAGCAGCCAGGGAGCTGGAGCTGCCCGGGAATGACTGCAGAGACCCGAAGGAGCAGAGGGCTGGGTGGCACGCAGGCTGCGGGAGGAGGCAGGATCACGCGTCTTTTTGTGTGTCTCCTGCCACCTGCCGGATTGGCTAGGCTCTCGCTGGCACCGCGTTGGGTGGAGCCAGTCGCGCGCCAGGCTCAGCACCCGTCCAGGGGCAGCCGGAAGCGGCTTCCGACCAAGCGCCCTTGGAAGCGGCTGGGTCCGTCCTGGGGGCTGCTTGGAGTTGAGCTGCTGGGCCGTTTGCTCTTCTCACCGCTCCTGGGCTCCGGGCTCCCGACCGATCCCCGCCCTCCCCGCTCTCCCTCCCCTCTATGCTCTCCCCTTAGAGGCGACTCTTTGCCAAAGAACTGGCGCGCCCTACCTAGCTTCCTCTAGACTCGTGCTACTCCGCTCACCCCCTCCTCTGTCTTCTTCCCGGTCCGCAGCAGCCGTCTCCCACGTTCTGCGTCTGTCGGAGCTATGGTATCGGGCCATGCTGCGAGCGGCTGTGCCTCTACTGCTCATCAGGACCTGGCTCTTGGAGGGCAAAAAGCCCCATCCCACCTCGAAATTCCACTTTGATCTCCAACCGCTCCGTTTCCGACGTTCCTGCCGTCGTTCTGTGTCTTTTTATTGGTAAGCGGGGTCGCCAGGCTACTGTGAGCGGCCGGCAGGGTGGGGGCGAGTGGGCGACCTCTTGGCACTAATCGGCTGCGGGAGACATGGACCTGGGCTTCTGAGGCCCTTCCCATGTGCCCTGCCTGCCGGCAGGTCACTAAAGAAATTGATGGTGGGATTGTGGGCGACCAGTTGAGATGGAGCCAATATGAATTCGCAGAGGGTGGGGCCACCACCCCAGGGTCCATCCATCCATCCCCAGGAACTAAGGTCAGGCAGTTCTTAGTCACGTACACTGGCCCCTGTGTGTGTGTGTGTTGGGGGGGTCATCGTAGGGTGAGGGCTAAAATTAGTATTTTTTTCGATTATTTTATTGAGGTCATAATGGTTTATAACATTGTGTAATTTAAGGTGAACATTATTGTTTATCAGTTTCTCAATAGACTGCATTGTGCTCACCACCAATGGTCTAATTTTTATCCATCACCATACATATGTGCCCCTTTACCCCTTTTGCCCACTCCCAACCCCCATCCCCTCTGGTAAGTGCTAATCTGTTCTCTTTATCCGTGTGTTTGTTTATCTTCTACATATGAGTGAAATCATGGGGTGTTTGTCTTTCTCTGTCTGGCTTATTTCATTTAACCTTGTGCCCTCAAGGTACATCCATGTTGTTGCAAATGGGACGATTTTGTCTTTTTTATGGCTGAGTAGTATTCCATTGTATATATATACCACATCTTCTTTATCCATTCATCAGTCGATGGGCACTTGGGTTGCTTCCACATCTTAGCTATTGTGAATAGTGCTGCCATGAACATAGGGGCGCATAAACCTCTTTGAATGGTTGATGACAAGTTCTTTGGATAAATACCCAGTAGTGGGATAGCTGGTGGTGTGGTAGTTTCATTTTTAATTTTTTGAGAAATCGCCATACTGTTTTCCATAGCTGCTGCACCAGGTGCATTCCTACCAGCAGTGTATTGGGTTTCCCTTTTCTCCACATCCTCTCCAAAATTTGTTATTTTTTGTCTTGTTAATTATAGCCATTCTGACAGGTGTAAAGTGAATTCTCATTGTAGTTTTGATTTGCATTTTCCTAATAATTAGTGATATTGAACACCTTTTCATGTGCCTGTTGGCCATCTGTATATCTTGTTTGGAAAAATGTTCATATCCACTGCCCAAATTTTTTTTAATATTTTTTACTGATATTTTAATAGTTTATAACTGTGAAATTTTGAGTTGTACATTTTTTTGTCCTACACCATATATATGTCTCCCTTCACCCCTTGTGCCCACCCCCAACCCCGATTGGCCCTGGTAACCACAATACAGTTTTCTCTGTCCATGTGTTGGTTTATATTCCACATATAAGTGAGATCATGCAGTGTTTGTCTTTCTCTTTCTGGCTTACTTCACTTAACATAATACCCTCCAGGCCCATCCATGTTGTTGCAAATGGGACGATTTTGTCTTTTTTTATGGCTGAGTAGTATTCATTGTATATATACACCACATCTTCTTGATCCAATCATCAGTCGAGGGACACTTAGGTTGCTTCCACTTCTTGGCTATAGTGAATAATGCTGCAATGAACATAGGGGTTCATAAGCCTCTTTGGATTGTTGATTTCAGGTTCATTGGATAGATTCCCAGTAGTGGGATAGCTGGATCATAGAGTATTTCTATTTTTAATTCTTTGAGGACTCTCCATACCGTTTTCCATAGAGGCTGCACCAGTTTGCATTCCCACCAGCTGTGTATGAGGGTTCCTGTTTCTCCACATCCTTTCCAACATTTGTTGTTTTTTTCTTGGTGATTATAGCCATTCCAATGGGCATGAGGTGATATCTTAGTGTTGTTTTGATTTGCATTTCCCTGATGATTAGTGATGTTGAACATCTTTTCATGTGCCTGTTGGCCATCTGTATATCTTCTTTGGAGAAGTGTCTGTTCATTTCCTCTGCCCATTTTTTGATCGGGTTGTTTGTTTTTTTGTTGTTCAGTTGTGTGAGTTCTTTATATAGTATGGAGATTAACCCCTTGTCAGATATATGTTTTGCAAATATTCTCTCCCAGCCGGTGGGTTGTCTGTTCATCTTGATTCTGGTTTCACTTGTCTTGTAGAAGCTCTTTAATCTGATAAAGTCCCACTTGCTTATTTTTTCTTTAGTTTCCCTAGTCTGGGTAGGCATGTCATCCGAAAAGATTCCTTTATGACCACTGTCAAAGAGTGTGTTGCCTATATGTTCTTCTATGAGTTTTATAGTTTCAGGTCTCACCTTCAGGTCTTTGATCCATTTTGAGTTAATTTTTGTGAATGGCGATAGCAGATGGTCCACTTTCATTCTTTTACATGTGGCTGTCCAGTTTTCCCAACATCATTTATTGAAGAGACTTTCTGTTCTCCATTGTATGTTCTTAGCTCCTTAGTTGAAAATTAGCTGTCCGTATATGTGTGGTTTTATTTCTGGACTTTCAATTCTGTTCCAGTGATCTGTGTGTCTGTTTCTCTACCAGTACCATGCTGTTTTGATTACTATTGCTTTGTAGTATGTTTTGAAGTCAGGGATTGTGATGCCTCCAGCTTGGTTCTTTTTTCTTAGGATGGCTTTAGCTATTTGGGGTCTTTTATTGCCCCATATGAATTTTAGTATTCTTTTTTCTATTTCCGTGAAGAATGTCACTGGGATTCTGATTGGGATTGCATTGAATCTGTAGATTGCTCTAGGTAATATAGACATTTTAACTATGTTTATTCTTCCAGTTCTTGTGCATGGGATGTCTTTCCATTTCTTTATGTTATCATCGATTTCTTTCAATAATGTCTTGTAGTTTACATTGTACAGGTCTTTCACCTCCTTGGTAAGATTTATTCCTAGATATTTTATTCTTTTTGATGCAATTGTAAATGGTATTATTTTTTTGATCTCTCTTTCTGTTAGTTCATTATTCGCATACAGAAATGCAGCTGATTTTTGTAGATTGATTTTGTACCCTGCAACTTCGCTGTAGTTGTTGATTATTTCTAATAGTTTTCCAATGGATTCTTTAGGGTTTTCTATATATAAAATCATGTCATCTGCAAATAGTGAGAGTTTCACTTCTTCGTTGCCTATTTGGATTCCTTTTATTCCTTTTTCTTTCCTAATTGCTCTGGCCAAAACCTCCAGTACTATGTTGAATAGGAGTGGTGAGAGTGGGCAGCCCTGCCTCATTCCTGTTCTCAGAGGAGTGGCTTTCAGTCATTCCCTGTTAGGTATGATGTTGTCTGTGGGTTTGTCATAAATAACCTTTATTATGCTGAGGTACTTTCCTTTTATACCCATTTTGTTGAGAGTTTTTATCATAAATGGATGTTGTATCTTGTCAAATGCCTTCTCTGCGTCTATTGAGATGACCATGTGGTTTTAATTCTTTGTTTTGTTGATGTGGTGTATCATGTTGATTGATTTGCAGATGTTGAACCATCCCTGCGTCCCTGATATAAATCCCACTTGGTCATGGTGTATGATCTTTTTAACGTATTGCTGTATTCGGTTTGCCAATATTTTGTTGAGGATTTTTGCATCTATGTTCATCAGCGATATTGGCCTATAATTTTCCTTCTTTGTATTGTCTTTGTCTGGCTTTGGTATCAGGGTGACTTTGGCCTCATAGAATGAGTTAGGAAGTGTTCCATCTTCCTCTACTTTTTGGAATAGTTTGAGAAGGATGGGTATTAAATCTTTGAATGTTTGGTAAAATTCACCAGAGAAGCCATCTGGTCCTGGACTTTTATTTTTTGGGAGGTTTTTGATTACTATTTCAATCTCTTTGCTTGTGATTGGTCTATTCAGATTCTCCATTTCTTCTTGGTTCAGTTTTGGGAGGTTGTCTGAGTCTAAGAATTTATCCATTTCTTCTAGATTGTCCAATTTGTTGGCATGTAATTTCTCATAGTATTCTCTTATAGTCCTTTGTATTTCCATGGTATCTGTTGTAATTTCTCCTCTTGCATTTCTAATTTTATTTACTTGAGCCTTTTCTCTTTTTTTCTTAGTAAGTCTGGCTAAAGGTTTGTCAATTTTGTTTATCTTCTCAAAGAACCAACGCTTTGTTTCATTAGTCCTTTCTGCTGTTTTTTTGGTCTCAATTTCATTTATTTCTGCTGTGATTTTTATTATTTCTCTCCTTCTGCTGACTTTGGGCTTTGTTTGTTCTTCTTTTTCTAGTTCTGTTAGGTGTAATTTAATGTTGCTTATTTGGACTTTTTCTTGTTTGTTAAGGTGGGCTCATATCGCTATGAGTTTCCCTCTCAGGACTGCTTTTGCTGCATCCCATATGATTTGGTATGGCATATTTTCATTTTCATTTGTTTCCAGATATTTTTTGATTTCTCCTTTAATTTCATCAATGATCCATTGGTTGTTCAGTAGCATGTTGTTTAATCTCCACATTTTTGTCACTTTCCCAGTTTTTTTTTTTTTGTGGTTGATTTCCAGTTTCATAGCATTATGGTATGAACAGGTGCTTGTTATGATTTCAATCTTCTTAAATTTATTGAGGCTTGCTTTGTTTCCCAACATATGGTCTATCCTTGAGAATGTTCCATGTGCGCTTGAGAAGAATGTGTAGTCAGCTGTTTTTGGATGGAGTGCTCTGTATATGTCTACTAGGTCTACTAGGTCCATCTCGTCCAGTTTTTCATTTAAGTCCACTGTTTCTTTATTGCCTTTTGTCTGGATGATGTATCCATTGATGTAAGTGGGGTATTAAGATCCCCTACTATTATCGTGTTGTTGTTAATGTCTCCTTTTAGGTTTGTTAATAGTTGCTTAATGTACTTTGGTGCGCCTATGTTGGGTGCATATATATTTATAATTGATATGTCTTCTTGGTGGAATATCCCTTTTATCATTATATATTTCCCTTCTTTGTCTCTCTTAACCTGTTTTATCTTGAAGTCTCCTTTGTCTGATATGAGTATGGCAACACCTGCTTCCTCTCTGCCCAATTTTTGATTGGGTTGTTGGTTTTTTTGTTGTTCTATTGTAAGATTTCTTTATATATTTTGGAAATTAACCCCTTGTCGGATATATGATTTGCGAACATTTTCTCCCAGTTGGTGAGTTGTCTTTGCGTTTTGTTCATGGTTTCCTTTGCCTTGCCGAAGCTTTTTAGTCTGATGTAGTCCCGTTTGTTTATTTTTTCTTTTGTTTCCCATGCCTGAGTAGACACGGTATTCAAAAAGATCCTGCTAAGCCAGCTGCCAAAGAGTGTACTGCCTATATTTTCTTCTAGGAGTTTTATGGTTTCAGGTCTTAGATTCAAGTCTTTAATGCATTTGGATTTAATTTTTGTGTATGGTGTAAGATATTGGTCTACTTTCATTCTTCTGCATGTGGCTGTCCAATTTTCCCAGCACCATTTATTGAAGAGACTTTCCTCTCTCCATTGTATGTTCTTAGCTCCTTTGTCGAAGATTAGCTGTCTGTAGATGTGTGATTTTATTTCTGGGCTTTCAATTCTGTTCCATTGATCTGTGTGTCTGTTTTCGAACCGGTACCATGCTGTTTTGATTACTCTAGCTTTGTGGTATATTTTGAAGTCAGGGATTGTGATGCCTCCAGCTTTGTTCTTTTTCCTCAGGATTGCTTTGGCTCTTCAAGGTCTTTTGCTGTTCCCTATAAATTTTAGGATTCTTTGTTCTATTTCCATGAAGAATGTCATTGGGATTCTGATTGGGATTGCATTGAATGTGTAGGTTCTTTAGGTAATGTGGACATTTTAACTATGTTTATTCTTCCAATCCATGAGCATGGGATATCTTTCCATTTCTTTATATCTTCTTCAATTTCTCTCAATAATGTCTTATAGTTTTCAGTTTATAGGTCTTTCACTTCTTTGGTTAAATTTATTCCTAGGTATTTTATTCTTTTTGTTGTGATTGTAAATGGGATTGTATTCTTGAATTCTCTTTATGCTAGTTCATTATTAGTGTATAGAAGTGCAACTGATTTTGTAAGTTGATTTTGTACCCTGAAACTTTGCTGTAGTTGTTGACTATTTATAATACTTTTCTGAAGGATTCTTTAGGGTTTTCTATATATAGAATAGTGTCATTCGCAAACAGTAAGAATTTCACTTCTTCCTTTCCAATTTGAATACTGTTTATTTCTTTTTCTTGCCTAATTGCTCTGGCCAAAACCTCCAGTACTGTGTTGAATAAGAGTGGGCACCCTTGTCTTGTTCCTGTTCTCAGAGGGATGGCTTGCAGTTTTTCACCATTAAATAGGATGTTGGCTGTGGGTTTGTCATATATGGCTTTTATTATGTTGAGGTACTTTCCTTCTATACCATTTTGTTGAGAGTTTTTATCAGAAATCGATGTTGGATCGTGTCAAATGCTTTCTCTGCATCTATTGAGATGATCAAGTGATTTTTATCACTTATTTTCTTCATGTGGTGTATCACATTGATTGGTATGCGGATTATGAACCATCCCTGCATCCCTGATATAAATCCCACTTGATCAAGGTGTATGGTCCTTTTAATGTATTGCTGTATTCAGTTTGCCAATATTTTGTTGAAGATTTTTGCATCTATGTTCATCAGCGATATTGGCCTGTAATTTTCCTTCTTTGTGTTGTCCTTGTCTGGTTTTGGTATTAGGGCAACGTTGGCCTCATAAAATGAGTTAGGAAGCATCCCATCCTCTTCAATTTTTCGGAATAGTTTGAGAAGGATAGGTATTAAATCTTCTTTGAATATTTGGTAAAATTCTCTGGGGAAGCCATCTGGTCATGAACTTTTGTTTTTTGGGAAGCTTTTGATTACTCTTTCAATCTCTTTACTTGTGATTGGTCTATTCAGATTCTCTACTTGTTCTTGATTCAGTTTTGGAAGGTGATATGAGTCTAAGAATTTATCCATTTCTTCTAGGTTATCCAATTTGTTGGCATATAGTTTTCCATAGTATCCTCTTATAATCCTTTGTATTTGTGTGGTATCTGTTGTAATCTCTTCTCTTTCATTTCTAATTTTATTTATTTGAGCCTTCTCTCTTTTTTCCTTAGTGAGTCTGGCTAAGGGTTTGTCATTTTTATTTATCTTCTCCAAGAACCAGCTCTTAGTTTCATGGATCCTTTCTACTGTTCTTTTTTGTTACTATTTCATTTATTTCTGCTCTGATTTTTATTATTTCCCTCCTTCTGCTGACAGGGGCTTTGTTTGTTCTTCTTTTTTGGGTTCTGTTAGGTGTAGTTTAAGATTACTTATTTGAGATTTTTCCTGTTTGCGGAGGTGGGCCTGTGTCACTATGAATTTCTTTCTTCAAACTGCTTTTGCTGCATCCCGTAAGAATCGGTATGTTGTCTTTTCATTTTCATTTGTCTCCAGGTATTTTTTTATTTCTCCTTTGATTTCCTCATTGAGCCAATGGTTGTTTTGTAGCATGTTGTTTAGTCACCACATCTTTGTGACTTTCTCAGCATTTTTCTTGTACTTGATTTCTAGTTTCGTAGCATTGTGGTCGGAAAAGATGCTTTACAGGATTTCAGTCTTCTTCAATTTATTGAGGCTTGCCTGGTTTCCCAACATATGGTCTACCTTTGAGAATGTTCCATGTGCACTTGAGAAGAATGTGTATTCTGCTGGTTTTGGATGCTATGTTCTATATATATCTATTAAGTCCATCTGATCAAGTGTTTCATTTAAGGCACACTGTTCCCTTGTTGACTTTCTGTCTGGATTTTCTATCCATTGTTGTAAGTGGGGTGTTGAGGTCTCCTACTCTTATTGTGTTGCTGTTAATGTCTCCCTTTAGGTCTGTTAATATTTGCTTTATATACATTGGTGCTCCTGTGTTAGGTGCATATATATTTGTAAGTGTTATGTCTTCTTGGTGGAATGTCCCATTTATCATTATATACTGCCCCTCTTTGTCTCCAGTTGCCCTTTTTATCTTGAAGTCTTCTTTGTCTGATATAAATATGGCAACACCTGCTTTCTTTTGTTTGCCATTTGCTTGGAGTATCATCTTCCATCCCTTCACTCTGAGCCTATGTTTGTCTTTAGAGCTGAGATGTGTTTCCTGGAGGCAGTATATTGTCTGCTCTTGTTTTTTTAGTCCATCCAGCTACTCTGTGTCTTTTGATTGGTGAATTCAATCCGTTTACATTTAGAGTGATTATTGACATATGAGAGCTTAGTACTGCCATCTGATTTCCTGTTTTCCAGTTGTTCTATATTTCCATCATCTCTCTTCCCTTGAATTTCTGACTGCCATTTCAGTTTGGTGGTTTTTTGTGGTGGTTTTCTCAGTTTTCTCTTTATTTCTGAATTGTATCTCTGCTCTGATTTTTTGTTTAGTGGTTACCATGAGGTTTGTATCAAAGATCTCATAGAAGAGATAGTCCATTTTCTGAGAGCCTCTTATCTCCATTAGCCTAAGTAGGTTCCATCCATTTCCTCTTCCCCTTCTAAGTTGTTGTTGTCACAAATTATTCTTTTTTGTATTGTGAGTTTGTGACTAAATCAAAGTGACAACATTTATTTTCGATGCTTTGTTTTCCTTTATCTTTTATGTTGTAATTAAGTATTTGCTAACCTGTTCTGATAGAGAGCTACAATTTTCTGATTTTGTCTGCCTATTTATCTCCTTGCTCAAAGCTTTGTAAACCTTTGCCTTTTTGTTTCAGGTAGGAGGGCTCCCTTCAACGTTTCTTGTGAGGGAGGTCTAGTGGCAGTGAACTCCCTCAGCTTTTGTTTATCTGGGAAAGGATTTATTTCTCCATCGTATCTGAAGTATAGTTTCACTGGATAGAGTATTCTTGGGTGAAAGTTTTTGTCTTTCAGTATTTTGTATATATCACTCCACTCTCTCCTAGCCTGTGAGGTTTCTGCTGAGAAATCCACTGAAAGCCTGATAGGTGTTCCTTTGTAGGTTATTTTCTTCTGCCTTGCTCCGCTTAATATTTTTTCTTTGTTGTTGACCTTTGCCAGTTTTACTATTACATGCCTTGCAGAAGGACTTTTTGCATTGCTGTAAATAGGAGTTCTATTGGCTTCATGCACTTGTGAGTCCAGTTCCTTCCCCAGGTGTGGGAAGTTCTCAGCTATTATTTCTTTGAACAAGCTCTCTGCTCCTTTCTCCCATGTTACATTTCCTAATTGAGTCGGGTATTTCTTGAAGAATTTATTCATTTTTTAAAAAATCTTAGTTCTTTCTCCTCCTCCACCTGAAGCATTTCTATATATCTATCCTCTAAATCACTAATTCTGTCCTTCATAGTGTCAGCTCTATTATTTAAGGATTCTAGATTATTTTTTACCTCATTAATTGTGTTCTTCATATCCAGAATTTCTGTTTGGCTTCTTTTTACAGTTTCAATATCTTTGGTGAAGTATTATTTCTACTCATTAATTTTATTCCTGAGGTCATTGAACTGTCTTTCTGAGTTTTCTTGTAATCTTTGAGTTTCTTTATGACCACTGTTCTGAATTCTCTGTCATTTAGATTGTAAGTTTCTTTGACTTCAGGATTGGTTTCTGGAAACTTGTTATTTTACTTCTGCTCTGAAGTGTTACTGTAGTTTTTCATGATGTTTGGTGAACTGATCCTTTGCCGGGGTGTTCATAGTAGTATCAGGTTGCAGATTCCACCTGCGAGCTCTAGGGGGGTGGGCAGGAACCGTGTTTTCTGAACCCGCTGCATCTGCTGAAAGTTGTGCCAATAGGGCTCGTCTGCATTTGCCCACTGGCTGCAGCTGCTTGGCGGGTGACATATGCATGTGCCAGCGCTCTGATGCCCCGCTGCCCTGGCAGGAGACTGGCCGAGCTGGTGCACTAGGTGGTGGTGGAGGGGCGCTTTCTTTCTCGCATGTAAGCCAGCTCTGCTCTCACGGGTGGTTCACGTGAGCTGCTGTGCTTGGTGAGGGCCCCTTTGCATGGGCTGATCTGTGCCACTCAGTGGAGAGTGTTCCCGCAAGTGAGGCTGCCCCAGCATGGTGGGCACTCCAATGGCTGGACTGCAAGTCTGAAAGTGAAAGTGTTCACACGCAGGCCAGTATGCCCCCCACCTCCTCTTACATTCACATGCTGTCTGCTGTGTGAGGACCCATAAACTAGATTGCTCCCACCGGGGAGGTGGAGGGATCTGCTCATCTCTTTCCACTGCTTCCTGGGGATCCAATCCCCCCCCACCTTCAGATGTATGGCTGCATGGATCTCTCATACGTTCTATTGTGCTTTGTAGGGAATCCTCTGTTGGTTAATGAATGTCCATTTAGTTGTAAATTTGCAGGGAGAGACAAAGGGAACAACTCACTCTGCCATGATGCTGACGTCACTCCTAAGATTAATATTTTGTCCTGCCTTGACATCTGGTAAAATTGGGAGGGCCTTGAGTGGCCTAATGGCAAGTTCCTCTCCCCACTCTGCTCCCCCAGATAGGGTCCCCTAGCAAAACAACCCTCTCCATCAAATGGACCAGATATGACATAGAAATATGTATCTGCAGTGGCTACAGATCCTGAGCACTGGCACCTGGGTAACATGTGGTTGGAAACAGGTGGGAATGCATTGCTTCAATTGAGGAATAATTCATGCATACACTTTGGAATATTGCAAAATGAGATGTTACGATTAAAGGTCATCTGGAATAAGGTTTTAAATGGCAAACCAGAAATGAACATGGAAGTACCCAGGGGGAACAAAGAGGTAGTTGGACAAGGTGCCAGGCAGACAGCTCTGCAGTGCCCACAACCCCATATACCAGACTGTACCAGTGAACTCACACACAGACACACACACACACACACACGTACAGGGACTGATGATCCTTGGTCAACTTGTGACAGATCCTAGGGGTCACAGGGATGCCCAGGGCCGTTTCTCATTCACTAGACCCTTTTGGGGGAAATGGCCCTGCTGAAGGTCTCAGCTGTCTTGGGTGAGCACATTAGAGACCTTTAGAAAGGCCAGCTCTCTACTGGTCTGGGTACTTACATGTACTTGCCCAAGACACCTCCAGGCCGGAAGCACAAGATTAGTGAGAGAAATGCCAGCTCCCAGAATGAATGTCTTTGAGAAGACAGCCCTGAGGCTCAAGAATCTGAAATGGCTTTGTTGGGTGAGCATACAGAGATTCTCTCTCTGTGTCGTTTTCCATATGCCCATCCCTAAAAAACAGAGGTGTACAAGAGCAAGGTTGACGTGGATGTAATGACAAAATGCCCGGTCTCAGCCCAGGTGGGGGAAATGTGACTTTGTGTTGGAGAGCGTAGACTGGTTAGCTCACCTCGAGAGGGCACTGAGGGTGGGAGATTCCTTTTCCTGGGGCAATCAGGTGCCCCTGGAAGGACCCCCCACCAACATGGAGAGCTCTGTCCATGCTGATTACAGGCCTGGCTCTTTAGGTTGTTGAAGTAATGCCTTTTTCTGAGGGCTGCCCCCTGCCTGCTTCCTCCCCTCTCCACTTCCCAGAATGCCCGTCCCCCACCCCCTCATCCTGTCTGGAAACATGGACCCAATCTTTGTGTCCCACCCTCTGGATCGAAGCTGGGGAGGAGGAAGGAGGAGTCTGCCTCACTGCTACGCTTCTGGCCGACCCACTGTGGGGAGAGAGGAGGTGGGGGAGAGTGTGTACATATATGACTATACATGTCTGCATGTGTGCAGGGGAAGGGAAGGCCCTGAAAAGTTGACAATTGGGGTATTCTCTGCTGTTTGTTCTCGGAGAAACCATGTGGCATTTACTGACGACCAGTGACTTCTCTGTTTTAGCAAAAACCATGTGAATGAAACTGTGGTTCAGAAGGTCTCGGACAGGGTGATGATGGGATATGATGTCCACCACGATGTCCAGTTTTTGGAGATAAGCCACTTCTGGACACTTGAGGTCTTTGTGTTAAATTGAGTAGAGCTGAGACACAGCAAGCCAGCCCCACTGAGAAAGCTTACCAGTGGCACTCTCCCAGGCTCTACACCTCTACCTCTCCAGATCCCACCTTCCTGACCTGCATAGACCTGCACTGGGACACTCTTGGGCTCCCAAGCCCCAGGCCTTTTGCTCTGACCCTGGAATTTCTCCCACCTCTCTGGCTTCATATGCAAGAGGCCTTCTGCTCTCTCCACACTCCCTTGTGAAGCTACCACACCTAAAGCGCACTCCCTGGTGTGGCTGGAGGAGCACTACCCACAGAAATGGGTGTGCAGGCCACAGGGCACTGTGCTTCTCAAGTTAGAATTTTCTGCTCCATCTGTCATGCTGTATGGGCAGGGCATGTGAGCCTGCATTCTTTGCACCTGGGTGCTCACCCTATTCAGTTTCTTCAAAACTGAGCACATGATCTTCTCTGTTTAGTCTACTTCACCTACCCAGGCCCCAGGTGCTTGCCTCTGTCCCCCAAGCCTTCACCTCCCACCAAGTTTGATTGGCTCTACCTTCAGAAAACATCCCGACTCTGTTCTTATCTCTCCATTGATCATGAGACCCCCGCCCTCCGGATCAGAGCATCTTGCTACTGAATTACTGCAACGGCTTCCCAACCTCTGGCCTCCCTAATGCCAGTGGTGGTCCCTCCAGCCCATTCAACACACTGCAGTCAGTGTGATCTTTATAAATCAATCCTGATGACCTCAGGAGCTTTTGATGGCTTTATTTAACTGTCAAATGAAATCCAAACTCTTTGGTCTAATGCTAAAATCTACATAGATGAGAAATGGCATGGAAACTGAAGTAAGAACCACCAGGGAGCCAATGAGTCCGTTGCTTTCTCTATTTCCTCCTAGGCTTCTCCTTGGAAAGGGCACCTACCCTGGGCCACACGGCTTTAAGGGACGGGACACTACCCCTAGCCCACAGAACAGGAGTGGTGTTCTCTGGCCCAGGGGACACCCAGGAGACCTCAACCAATGACAGACAAAAGAAAGGGTACATTAAGTAGAGGTTCTACAGGGGGTTGAACTAGATACCAACTCTAAAGGGTCAGTGAGTGCTAGTGGTTCACATTTGTGCAAATTAATAGCGGTCTTCTGAATATCCAATGACTCAACCCTAAAGAGCACAGAGCCATGAGGATTTGGCCCTTGTGGGTAGACTAGTTGGGGGCACCGTGTTTGGCCTGGGAGCCAGCTTGGAAACCAAGGCCATTGCCCTGGTCCCTGAGCTTTGGAGGTGGATCATTTGACTGTTGCTTTCGCTTGGCTCCGTTGCTCCCCCCAGAGTGTGAGGGGGTAAGGTGTAGGGCACAGGTTCCAAGGTGAGTGTGTACCTGGGGACTGGGAAGCTGGGGTGGGGAGGGCAGAAGGCAAGCTCTTTCAATAACCTTACCCTCCAAGGACATCAGTGCCTCTTCCAGGTGGGTCCCCAAGGGAAGAGACCTATACTCTTGAGGGAGAGAGGGGCTGGGTATATGGGAATTCAGGTGTTTGAGCACAGCCAGCTCCCCCTTGCATGATACCAACGTTTGGATCAATTGGGCCAAACACCCGTGGATGTCAAGGGAGTAGCTACCTCATTTCCTCCTTTCCTTTTTCTCATGTATCTCAGCCAAGGCTAACCAACACCCATTTAAGCACACCTAGCACATTCTCCCACTGTTTTAAGCAAGATAGCCGTCTCAGCAGGCATCCAGGGAAAGGGTGAGGGAGAGGGGTAAGGGGCAAGCTCTGGGGACTGTCAGGTGTGGATAGTCCACATTATCTCAGACGCACGTTGCCACCATCTTTCAAGCAGACTATGATCTGTTTATACCAGATGCCTAAGGCGTGAGGGGGTGGGTTACATTAAGCTTTTTTGGCATGCAGACCTGGGGCATGTGAGAAGAGGTGGGTCTTTGGATTGATTTGGCCGAACAGTAGACGGAGGGGGCAGTTTAAGAACAACTCAGGACCTTCTTTAGACAGAAGAGGGCACTGCAGGCTCTCAGTCTGGGGCTGCCCAGTGTGGATGTGAGAAGGGGGGCTCCAGTAGATGGGGCAGCTGTGCTCTGGATGGAGTGGGCGGCAGGGGTGAGGGAAGCAGAGAATGAAGCAGAACACCGTGGTGCAAGATGATTGTCCTAGGAGGTAGCCTCCCTGCTTGGTCAATAAGCGCAGCATGCCCTAGAGAGGTAGCTCAGCCCAGGGGAGTGGGAGGAGAGGAAGGTGAGCACCTGCCAGTGGCCTGTAATACCATGGAGGCAAGGTTAAAGGTGCTGGGAGTTGTTTCGCTGGGGGAAAAGAGGACCTGGGTAGAGGTTTACAAGGTGATTCTGGAAGAGAGTGAGACTCCAGGACTTAGGAGTGAGCATGCTAGATTACATTTTCGAATTGCATTTAATCGAAGGAGGAAAGATGCAGCAGGAGAATGAGAGCTGACACTGGACAGAGATGAGGAGAGAAGCCAGGACAGACAGGAAGAGGGACGAGGGTAATAAAGAACAGTGAGGACAGGAAGGAAAACTCTGCCCAGAGATAAGTCGTAGTTGATGTATCAACAGCACTGAAAACCTATTTGAACCATCACCTGCTCCACGGGCGAGTTGAGCCCAAGCCCATCCCCAGGTCTGTCAGGTCATCAGTGGCAAGCAGGATCCAGGCAGTGGCACCTACCCCATGAGAGTCACCTGCCCCCACACCTATTCCTCTTTGCAAGCAGGGATTCAGGGAGATTGGGCCAAGGGCTTCAGAGTTTAGGGACCCCCTAGATCTCCCTGTGAGGCCTCCCACCAGACTCAAAGTCAAATCTCTCCTTCTGTCTGAGCTGGAGTAGAGTTTCAGGGCCCCACAAGTTCACAAGCAGAGGCCCTAGCAACTGTGTCCTGTTCAGGTTCAGATGGGAGCATTATTACTCCCGTGAGAAGGAAGGGGCAGTGAGAAGAGGAGAAGGAGGAGCCAGGGATAGCTAGCAAAACTGCTTCCCTCTGGGTAAGAGACCTGGGAGCCACAATGTTGTGTGAAGCAGGCTCCCCGAGGACTTCACCTAGCCCAGCACCTGGCATGCCATAAGCACCCCATATTGTGGAGTGAAGGAACGAATGAGACGTTTTTATCATTGCTTCATTCATCTGTTTCTTGAGCACTGGAACTGTGATAGATACTAGAAAGGGAGAGACGTTGGAGCAGTGGGTTTCAAAGAGGGAGAGGGGGAGGGAAGGAAGTAGTTACCTCCACCACTTTTCTTGCCTTCCTGAGCTCATCAGGGAGTACTGTGATGGGAAATGGGGCTGAGGCCATCACTCCAAAGAGGGGATTTAGGCACCTTATCTGGAGGCTTCTTGTCTTAGTGCTGGCTACTATAACAAATACTGTAGACTGGGTGGCAACAACAGACATTTGTTCCTTATATTTCTGGTGGCTGGGAAGTCCAAAATCAAGGTGCTGGCCCATTGGGTTGCTGGTGAGAGCTCTCTTCCTGGCTTGCAGATGGCTGCCTTCTTGCCGTGTGCTCACGTGGTGGAGAGAGAGTTCTGGTGTCCCTTCCCCTTCATATAAGGGCACTAATCCCCTCATGGGGAGCCAGCTCTCATGAGCTCATCTAAGCCTAATTACCTCCCAAAGACCTCAGCTCCAAATACCACCACATTGGGGCTTAGGCCTTCAACATATGAATTTGGGGGGGACACAAATATGCAATCCATAACACTTCTCTTTCAATTATCCCTTTAGAGATGTGGGGATACTTTAGCTACGTTTTCATACTGATCCCTGCTAGCACATGAGGTGGCTCCTCTGGGAAGATAAAGTAGAAAAAGTTTCCCTTCCTCCAGGCTGCATCTCTATGCAAGGGCACATGGCTTGGTGAGGGGACTGTGGACTGCATCTCAGCTCCCACTTGCTCTTTCAGCTGGAAGCCCTCGGACAGGGCTCTGTGCTGGCCCTTTGTGGTCCCAGGATTCCACCAAAAGGGGTGGAATTGCCTGAGTGGCACTGAATGGCCTAGAATGAGGAGTGTGCCCTGGGCTTGGTGGGGGGCCCTGGCTGGCTGGCCCCGCTGGGGTTTGTTAACTGCATAATACAGCTTCCATCCTCTAAAGGCTTGTGAGGGGCCTGAAAGGCTGTAATAAATAACTGTGTTTATAGAAACCCCTGTCACTACATAGCAGTTTGCTGGGGCTTGTTCACAATAGCCCTGAATGCTGGAGTCTAGGCTGTGCCCTAACAGACGGGCCCATTTACTTCCCAGTTGTCATTCAGACAGTTATCCCCAATAGCACTTTGCTTTCAGAAGCATTGGGCTTGGAGTAGCACATTTCTCTCATTGCAGCTCAGCTTCTGGGCAATCAGCCTGCAGTGAAGCCAGCACGCTGAATCATGAAGGTCACGCCTGTTTCCATAGCAGCAGTGTGATGTAACACACAGAGGATAATGGGCCCTTGCTATGGAGCTGGTTACAGGCAGCTTTCAGCCAATAGAGAATAAAAATTTATTTGTGCACAGCACCGTACAGTTTACTATCTACTTTTAAATCCATGATCGTATTTGAATCCTGCCAGTGGAAGTGGGGGCCTGGGAGAAAGCCCCAGGAAGAAGAAACCCACTCTAGCACATGCTTATGCATTCAATTGCACTTGCACATTAAAACAAGAACCCACAGAAGCATGCTCGTACATTCACTCACACAAACACACTCACATGCTGACATATTCACTCATGAACACACTTGCACATGCTCTCACATTCTGACATAAACATGCTCACACACGGGTACATGCTCACACATTTCTCACCCACAAGCATGCTGGTGCATTCACACACAGACTCATACACTCACATTCACTCACATGTGGACGTGCTCACACATGGACAGACTTGTATATTCACTGAAACAAATGTGCTGACACAGGTATACACTCACAAATCACACGAGTAAGCTCACACATGAAAATGTTCACCCATTCACACTAACATGCTCGCATGTACATGCGTATTAACTTTGTCACACACAAGAACATGCTGACACACTCACAGACACAGTGACATACACTGACAAACTCACTCGGTCACTTGCTCACAAATATGCTCATATACACTCATATGCTCACACATTCACTCACACATGTGAACACATTGATCCATTCTCTCACACACAGACACACATAAAATCACATATTTTCTGACACTTGCACATGAACGTAATCACACATACAGACTCATAATCACTCCCACACAAACATACTCATGCATCTGACTACATGTATGAGCACATTCCTACATTCACTCACACACACGAGCATATTCACATTAACATGCTCGTGTGTACAGACATGCTCACGCATTCACTCACACACATAGATACACTCACATACAATCACGGGATACTCTCACACATTTGTTCAAACTAGGACATTAATATTCTCACTGACATGAACATGTTCATATATTAATTGACACACAAATGCAGTAACATATTCACTCACATACATGAACATATGTTAGCATGCACATTAACACACTTTTTTTTGTTTGTATATTGCGGTAACATTGGTTTACAACATTGTATAAATTTCAGATGTACGTCATCATACTTCTGTTTCTGCATGGATTACATTATGTTCTCATGTTCACCACCTAAATACAAATTACAATCCATCACCACACACATCTGCCTAATTATCCCTTTCACCCTCCTCCCTCCCCCTTCCCCTCTGGTAACGACCAATCCAATCTCTGTCTCTATGTGTTTGTTTGTTGTTATTATCCACTACTTAATGAGTGAGATCATACGGTATTTGACCTTCTCCCTCTGACTTATTTCCCTTTGCATAATACCCGCAATGTCCATTCATGTTTAATATAGTTGCATGTATAGTTACATGTTCACTCACATATATACCCAGGTTCACACATTTGCTTAATGAACATATTCACATTATAACATGATCATACACACAAAAACCTCACAAATTTAATCACACAAAGGAAAATGTTTACATAAATTCACACACATTCACCCCGACACACAAACGTGCTCAGACACTCATGGACACACTAAGATGTTCACATGGTCACACAAACATATTAATACATTCACTTGGATGAACTTGCTCAGAAATTAACTCACACATGTTGACACACTCACACCTTCACTTAAAATTGTACATTATCACGCTGACATACATGAACTTGTTTACATATCCAGTTGCCCACAGGAGAAAAACTCATACATTAACACCATCACACACAGAAACTTGCTCGTGTATTAACTCACATGCTTAACATGATCACATACACGCACATGCTCACACATTCACTTACAGACATGATTGAACACACTCACAAATTCATTCACACACAAACACAAACTTTCACTGGCATTTGCACATTAACACGCTCAAAACACAAACATGCTCACACTTTCATTCACATAGGCTCATGATCACACACGAGCATGCTCAGACATTCAGTCACACATGAACATACTTACATATTAATATTCCCAGGCACACGGACATGTTGACACATTCTCTCACTCACAAGTGCACACTCCCCTTTTCACTCCCAGTCATACGTAAACACACTCACACACATTCTCATGCATTTACTCACACATGGACATTATTGCGCACCCCACACTCACTTCCAACATTCACGCACACACACTGACACGTGGACACGCTCTCACATTTATTAAAAGACAGGAGCATGCTCACATGCTCTAACACAGTGGCTCATGCATGAACAAGTCCACACACACGAACAGATTTATACATTCACACAGTCTACATGCTCATAAACCCACATGCACATGCATTAACCAGTTCACACAGACAGGATCATATTCACTCATACAATCACACACAAACTCACATACACTCACACATTCACTCGCACTTACACATGAACTCACATGGACACACTCACACTATCACTTCCACACAAATGGACACACATTGAGTCACTCACAAACATGCTCATGTTCACTCACACAAATGAACATACACATTAACATGCCCCCCCACCAACATGTTTCCATATTCATTAATTCACTCACGTACACATGCTCCTATACTCGCTCATAGTTGCCTTTTAATAATATGCACACATATGGACATCCTCCTGGATTTACTCAGACATAAACATCTTTGTACATTCACTGAAACACAAATACACAAAAACACAAATACAAAGCACACATTCACTTACATAAGAACACACACAGATATGCTACATATTCATTCAAACACATGAACGTCTGCTCACATGTATATACTCACAGAGTCACTTGCACACAGACGTGAACATGTTCACATATACACACACGTTATCACAGAAACACACACTCATGCATCACTCACTGAAATAGATGGACACATTAACAAGTTCACACAAATGAACATGGTTACGCATTCACTCACAGATGAACATGCCAACATTAATGCACGTGCTCACAAATTCACCCATACACATGAACACACAGAAATACAAACTCACATTAACACTGTCACACATGAAGAGGCTCAATTCACCACCTCACACAGACGTGCTCACATACATCCACACAGTTCCACATTCACTCACATGAACATGCTCACGGATTTACTCCCATTCATAGACACACTCATATACACTGACACACACTCATTCATCCATTCAAACACACATATATACTCCAACTAATGTGCTTAGGCATTCAGTCACACACCCGAATGTGCCTCATGCACACACATTCAATATCACACCAAACATGGTCACAAATTCCTTCACACACATAGACACCCTCACACATAATCATTTGTACACACTCACATGTTAACATGCTCACATATACGAACATGGTCACTATTCACTCACATTCATAAGTGTATTCATCACATGAACACACTCAGATTCATGGACACACAAGAAAAGCTCATATACATGCACATACTCAAAAATTCACTAACATTAAAACATATTTACTGGCTCGCAGAAACATGCTCACAAATTTACTGACATCCATAGACACACTCATGTACAATCACACTCACACATTCACTCACTCACAGAAAAATGCTTGCGTGTTCACTCGCACATGGACATGCTTACAAATTCACTCACATACCGACACTCGTATATGCTCACAAGCGTATGCACATTGCACAGTCACTTACCCGTGCATACTAAGATGCTTACAAATAGCAACATGCTCACACACACACTTGAATACAAATTTGCTCCCATTCATCTCATAAAGCTCACACGTTGACTCACACAGACACGCTCACAGAAACTCACATGCGTATTCTCAAATATTCCTCCCCAAAATACACTCACACATTAACATGCTCACACAAGTGAACGCAATTACACATTCATTCACTCTCCAACATTGTTATATAAAAGACCCAAAGATGGCCTCTGTTTTTTGCCCAATGTTTATTACTTCTTCACAGCAGGCTGGAACCCATTAGCTAAAGAGCCGGAGATCACCAAACTCAAAGTTTTACACATTAAATTGTTTTAAATATATCCCCAATAAGCAGATTGTTAGCTCTTTAGAGCTTGCCTGCTACACGTACCATGCAAAACTGCACCCAACATCTGCTAGCCATAGATCAGATAAACCCTGTAGCTATAAGAGACCCCAAGCCACTGCTGTTCTTTGGCACTCTCTGACCCAGACTCCTCGTCATGCTGCTCAGTGGCATCACCTAGACACGTAAGTCCCCACTCCGATCCTGTTCTTCCCTGGGAATTCCCTTGCCTTCCCCTCCTTCTGAGTGGTGGCTGCCATGCAGTAGCCTCTGGAAGGACTCCTGTTGTAAGAGACTTCCCCTGCATGCAAACCTGTGAAAGCTTCCCCCAAATAAAGGTCAATGTGTGCTACTGCCACCTTGTGGTCCCATCTTTTCCCTTTATCTGCCCCCAAATCCCTCACACTCGCTGCCAGTGGTGATGAGGCAAGGGGAGGATTTTGGTGATGATCAGGAAATCGATTTAGGGTCCACCTAGTCAGTAGGACAATCAATTGGCAAAAGGGTCCTGGACAGCCTTGAGTGGTTGGGACTCAAAATTTGGCATGCCTCCACGTCAGTTTGGCGTGGCATTTTTCTGTGCTGTATTACGCTCTCCATTTTTTATATGGTCTCGCCCTGTGCCTCATTAACCTGACCAAGTTTTAGCACCAGCATGTGAGGCAGCCCATGCCATTGTAACTGACTATTGGGGTTGGAGGCACTGAGCTCCCAGAGAAAGGTCAGCCCACCCACCTGGGTCCCTCACTAGGCAGGCACTAGACATTGTAATACCCATGGGCCAGGATAGAAAAAGGGGAGGAGTGTATGCCTCTGGACTGAAAGTGGGCTACCTCTGACCCCATAACGGGCTGTAGCAGGAGGAGCTCGCTGCAGCTGGGCTGGTGATTTGGGGTACTCTGAGATAAAAGGACATCCTTGTCTCTGGGGACTGCTATGGCGGGTAAATGAGTCAATAAGCCAGAGATGTTACACCGAGGCTGGTCTCTTAAGACACCCTTTTAAACAGCTAGCCTGCCTCTGCTGCTGTCTCATTCGGTTCTTGTATTGCAGATGGCATCATTCTAGTCCCTCCTCTGAAGGATACGGAGGCCCCAATCCCTGGGCTGAGCCAGCTAAAGCATTGCTTAAAGTGACTGAATGCAAGGAAGTTTATATTCCTGCCCCTCTCAGGACTCTGAAGGAGGTGACTGTCCTACCGGAGGAGTGTTCCAAACCACGAGACACGGGCTGGGCTCTGCTCACAGTTGCTTTCCACCAGATCACCACCTGGAGAGGAGTTTGGAGCTTTGATTCCCCAGGAAGTCGAGATGGATTGGAGGACCCTGAGGAAGAGGACTGGTGCCCTCTAGAAGAAAAGGAGGCACAATACCATCATGACAGCGATGAGGATCATTTACATTCTGCTGTGCTGGTAACCACCCACAGAGTTAATAAGACAGAAAAGACAAAAGGGGAGGGTGAAGGAGGTGAGGTCATTCTCAGTGGGAGGAAGAAATGCATCCTCTTGCTTACCCTGAGACCCAGTCTCTCCTTAAGGACCTAGCGCAAAACCAAATGAAAAAAGGGCCGTCTGGCTATATAGAACTTATCTGGTGGGAAATGAGCTCCAGCTAGCAGGGGCTGAAATTGAACAATTGACTGCCATAACGTGGGATGGAAAAATGGTGTCCCTACTAAAAGATACCCACACAATTAGTGCAGAAGGTAGGCATAACCCCAGAGAAGGCTTTGGACTCCATTATATAATGTTTTTCTTTGAGAGTTTGCCCGGGGTCGCTATGTGGCCTAACACAGGGTGGGCAGCATTCCAAGAAATAAAAATCCACATCAAGAAGGTATGATTTCCTTCATTAAGTAGTAGATAATAACAACAAAAAACAAACACATAGGGACAGAGATTGGATTGGTGGTTACCGGAGGAGAAGGGGGGAGGGAAGAGGGTGAAAGGGATAATTTGGTACATGTGTGTGGTGATGGGTTGTAATTAGTATTTTGGTGGTGAACATGATGTAGTCCATGCAGAAATAGAAGTACAATGATGTAAAAAAAAAAAAAAAAAAGAAGGTATGGATTTTTATTGAATAATTGGCTGCCATAACATGGGATGGTAAAATGGTGTCCCTACTAAAAGATGCCCACACAATTAGTGCAGAAGGTGGGAATGACCCCAGAGGAGGTATGGGGTCATTTACATCTTCTTCACATCAAGAAAGTATGGATTTTTATTTCTTGAAATGCTGCCCACCCTGTGTTAGGCCTCATAGCGACCCTGGGCAAACTCTCAAAGGAAAATGTTAGCCTCCGTCAGCTGGGGATGTTGGAATGGGCTTATCAGGCAATAGATGGCACGCAGCATGGTGACTGGGCAAGTCTGAGGAGGCTGAATTGAGTCTGGAGTCCACCTAGTGGTTTCTCAGGGAGGGCTTCTGAAAAGTCTAAGTCCTCTCTACAGGCAGTGATGGCTAATGCTAGGACAATTCAAGAGGACATAGCTGCCCTGGACTTAACAGAAACTCGGGAAAGACAAACTCAGAGTTAAGTGCTGCCTTTTAAT
Source organism: Diceros bicornis minor (assembly GCF_020826845.1). Lineage (NCBI taxonomy): Eukaryota > Metazoa > Chordata > Mammalia > Perissodactyla > Rhinocerotidae > Diceros > Diceros bicornis. The sequence continues at coordinate 99,191,573 of NC_080781.1, read as the reverse complement.
TCTACAAACAAAACCACACCTGGCCTAAATCAAAATTACAGTCAACAGTGAGACTGCCCCCTTCCTAGGCCAAACGAACCACTTCTAGCTAGGCCCCCTCTTAAGTGTGAACCCTGAGATGAACGAGAGAGGTTGTATTGGACCCTAAGGGACAAAGAGAGTCCCAAAATAGATGATCTCTGGTAAATTCATGGAGCAATTACAATATTTCCTAGAGTTAGATTATAGTCTGGGCCTTTCATGCCTGCCCCTGATCTCTGCCAGTGGCAAGGACCCACCCCACATCGGGATCCAGTGGTCTCAAAGCAGGCCCCTTCTGGCAGACAATCACCCTTTTACTACATCAACTGTCGTTTGGGCTCCAAAATATTAACAACCCTGGCTGGCTCTGATGAACACAGATGCCCAAATCTCTCTAATCCCAGGAAGCGTTCATACTTTAAAGGGATTCTCCCCAGGAGATGACTGGCCTGGGAGGATTAATTAAAGGGGTAATTATCCACTTAACTATGAAGATTGGCCCAGTTTTGCTAAAAGATGCTTCTATCCTGGTTGTTCTCCCTGAGACCATCTCTTTTCTCGTTGTTGGAATGGACTTCCTCAGTCAGCAGTTAACCTCAAGACACAAGCCTAGTAAGGCTTTGATGCTACTAGTGGGCACTGGCCAAGTGGGAATCAGTGAACCTTCCACTACCCATGCAAGAGGTAAACGGTGCCACATCACTGAAGGATTACAGCTTGTCATAGCTGACTTACTTAAAGAAAGGACAGTGATTCCCACCTTTCAATTCCCCAGTATGGCCTGTGCTTAAAGCCACTAGTAATGAGTGGAGGCTACCTAGAGACTATAGTGAGTACAACAAGGCTGTTCCCTGTGTTAGAGAACCTCTACCAGATGCCGTCACCTTAATGAATGATGTTAAAAATAACATTGGCAAAGGGTTCAGAGTCATAGACTGGGATAACATGTTCTATTCACTAAAAATTTCATAGGAAAGTCAACCACAGTTTGCTTTCACCTTTCAGGATCAACAGGACACCTTTCCCCCGTTGCCTGTCGGATATGTCAGTAGTTCTGTGATTGCACATGGGATTTGCAGACAGGACCTCGATGCCTGCCCTGCACTCCCCTCCGCCCCTCGAAACTTGGCTTTGGCATTATATCGATGACATCCTCCTCACTGCACCCATCCAAGACTCTAACTCACAGGCCATCACAACCGTGAGGGAACACCTCACTGAGAGGGGGTGGACAGTTTCCCCCATAAGGTACAAGGCCCCTGTTAGTCTGTTAAATTTCTGGGCCACATTTGAAACTCAGAAGGGTGAACTAGTCCCAATCTGGTAAAAGAAAAGCTCTTAGTGCTCCAATCTCTCACATTGGGAAAGGAGGCCCAATATTTGGTAGGAATGTTTGCATTCTGGTGCCAACACATTACTCACCTCAAATAATTGCTGGCCCCCATCTATTGAGTGACCCATAAGTCTTCCACTTTTCAGTGGGGACCTGATCAACATCAGGCACTACATAAATTAAAGAAGGCTATCACTTCAGCTCTCCCACGAGTGCTCTGAGAGCAGGACTTAACAGTTAAAAGTTTTGGCCACCCTAAAATTCACTTCTGGGAGCCTCTGGACCAAATGGACAGGTAAACGCCTTACTGATGGGCTTTTGGTGTAAGTGACTCTCAGACTCAGCCCGAAGGTGTTTGTCACTAGAAAGGCAACTTCTGGAGGCGTACTGAGCCCTTATTGAAACTGAAGCCTTTAGTGGGGCAGAGCCGGTTACCTTGCAGACTGAGATTCCTATTTTGTCCTGGATGATAGACAAAGCATCCCATAAATTTGGGTCAGCAACAGAGGCTTCTTTATTAAAATGGAAATGGTATCTACTGGATTGAGTTAAACCCAGCCCTACTAGAGTGTCACAACTCCCTGAGAAGATAGCCACATACCTTTCCACTGAGGTTAATTTGCCAAAACCTCCAGACCTTCTATCCAGGCTTTCTATTGGTTTACCCATGCAAGGCACCAACCTCTGCTAACAGCGTCACTGAGGGGTTAACAAAACAGTTTTTACAGCCTTTGGGACTGCCACAAGCTATACCGTCAGATCAAGGCTCCCACTTCACTGCAAAGCAAATACAACAATGGGCATTACAAAATAACATTGTTTGGGTTTTTCACCTATCCTATTGTCCTACAGCAGCAGGTGTCGTAGAAAGACATATTGGACTTTTAAATCAAGGGCAATTGAGAGAACTTGGAGGGCAATTGTCCTTCAAGTGGTCAAAACTACTGCTCCTAGTCCTGATTATATTAAATTCATGCCCCTATGATATGACTACACCATATTTAAATTCCCAACAAATGGTGAGACTGCCAATGGAGAGACATTTCTGTCTCTGCTGGTGTACACACCCCTCACACCAGACACAACCCAGTTACTGGTTCTCACAGACATGAGAGCCTTGTCATTGCCATCCACAGCAAAGGAACATTCCTCTGGTACTTTCACCTTTCCTTTCTCCCTTGTAAAAAACCCAGAGCTTAGCCACTTCTTTCTTGATCCTGATGAGGAGCTGACATGGCCCAGTGACTCTGGAGCCATCTTCAGCCTGTGTTCACTCATCATCTGGCATAAGCCAAGAAACACCCCCCCAGTCTCTGGAGAGCGAGATGCACTCATCTGCCCCCTCCCCCGCGTCCTTTGCTCAACTATAAAGGCACTGTGGAACCCGAGAGGTGGAACTAAACCTCTCCCAGGGCAGGTAACACCGTTTGAGCAATACCCAGGGGAAACTCAGGTCCCCTACTGCTGGCCTGGATGACCTCCAACTTTAAGCCATACCCTGTTACTGTGCCCCTTCCTTACCTGAGAAGTTCCTACTCTCGCCAGTGTTGATTGTGTGTCTGTTGGTGGTTCACCCTGGCCCTGGTGATCTACACACTACTGTTGACAAGCTTTGTCTGGAAACAACATGCCACATGCACACCACAGGGAGACACACAAGATAGGTCAGGTTGGGGACAATAGGAACCATGCTGTTGGCTCTTCAGGTTGGTCAATCATACTAATGTGACCATAGACACCAACACTGAGGCTAGCACTCCTTCTCCTATCTCTACCTAGTACTACTAGCAACACCTGTTCTGGCTAAGCCAGACTCTTAGATACTGCTTGTGACTCAGAGCTGCCTTCTAAATCCTGCAGGCCAACTTTCACTTCAAATCAGATGAGACCCACTCTTATTAACTGGCGCCGTCAAACAAGTAGAGCAATGGGCTGCTACCTATCGAGTCTCATTTAAGGAATTCCCAGAGGTAGTATGCACCCAGTGTTACAGCCAGGACGCTTGTGATTGGTACAGTTAGATTAAAAACGCTATAATCCAGAGCCAATACCAACCAACTCTGTAGAATTACAAAGGTAAAATTATAGCTGTTACTAATCCCTGGGATAACGACATATGTAAACCCTGCCAAAAATATGTGCCTTTGCAACTATTGGTCTCTTGTCGTATTAATTAGAATGATCTCTCTCTCCCTCTCCAGTACAAGCCCCATTTATTGAGGAAGAAAAAATTGCACTAACCAGGTGGCCATGGGCACCTTACCATGGATTTCCTCTCTGGTTTCTAGTCAGTGTATACAAAGAAGGGGATGTACACAACATAATATTACCTGACACAAGGCATGCCTCAAATGTCAGGGGCTACACCCATCCTGGGAATTCTTTCCTAACCTAACCTTCTCATAATGCCGACTTCAAGATTTACATCACACTCAATGAGAGCAGGCCCTTCAACAATTGCAAGTTGACTGCCTACAGTAAACAATCATAGCTTTTGGGTGTTATAGCAAAGAAAATTCTTATGAAAAACAATTCTTTGATCCCATGGCGAAATCTAACCCCTTCTCTACATGGGAATTTCTCCATCCTAATTGACAACTACTTGTTTGCAACTATTACAGAATGTGTCAGGCCGACCAAGACCATCATTAATAAGGACTTGGGAAATATTGGAGGGAAACTGCCATCCAATGTTTCTCCTCTGGGGGATCTTTGAAAAACATACACACCACACCTTACAGGAGAACAATCATGAGAAGCACAGTAGCAAAGCTAACCTGGGAGGAAATCTACTGGTATAGTCACATGACCAGCCCCCAAGAGGCCCCCTCTGAGGCCATTACAGCTGTACAAACGGCTGCCCAAGAAAACTTTCCCCTAGAATGGAAGCAGCGGAACAGGTAGTCCCCCCTGAAACACAACTACATTGTGGTGAACATGGACAGAAATGGGCCAAATGTGCAATACAATTGACGTCTATTTTTTTTTAAAGATTTTATTTTATTTATTTATTTTCCCCCCAAAGCCCCAGTAGATAGTTGTATGTCATAGCTGCACATCCTTTTAGTTGCTTTGACGTCTATTTTTGACAGAACTTGGCCCACCTGTGAGGATCCCGTGTGTAAGTGCTCCATCGTTCAGGATCTAATTTGGTGCGTCACTAAAGTAACAACTTTTTCCCAAACTGCCGAAAGCACCCACTGAGCTTATCCCGTGCCCATGGGAACACACCAGCGTTATTTGTTATTGGCAGTTGGCAGGAAACTCAAGCAAGAATCACACCAATCTGAACAAAAAGGAGCATGCAATTGCCCACCAAACCAAACCTACATATTTCCTTAGTCACAGCAATACGAAAGATGGCAAATTTACCCACAGTCTGGGCTTACTTCCACCAACCTGATTTTAGTACACATAGCATATACCTCTTCCCAACCAAGCTCCCCCATAAACCTCATTTATCAAAATGAGCCTATTCCCCTAACCATCGATATCCAACAACAATATCCAGAGGCTAATCTCACACAAGTATGTGGGCACTGGTGGGCTGAGTCCATAACCAGTTTAGCTGACCCAGGTGCTGAGTGCAAGGTGGATAGCACGCAAGCTTGTTTGACCATAACATGATAGGCTTCTATTAACGCCACCTGGAATTGCACTAAGCCACACAAAATCACCTTCAGAGGAACAAAAGGCAGCAGGGGGAGCCTGGTGGGACTATAAGGGAATCAAATGGCTTCCCCTTGTCTGACCCTGGAAAATATTTCTTGTATGTGGGTTTGGCCCCAAATCCAGATTTTTTACTTAGCAACTGAACACTCCATGTACTTGCCCCCACAAGCCATGCTAGCCACAACTCTCCAGTGCCACAGACACGTTCACATACATGCACTCTCACCTTCACTCACTCACAAAACATGCTCACACATTCACACACACAATTATGTTCACAAATTTACTCTCACACATGAATGTGTTCATATATGCACTCCCACATGAACAAACTCACACATTCACACACACTCATATATACTCACATGTTCAGATTCACATGTTCACTTACATATACACAGTAACACACACAGGAACATGCTCACACATTCACTCACATGCACACATCCATACATTCCTCACACAAATATACTCACATATTGAGAAGCTCACACAAATGACCCTACTTATACATTAACCTATACACACAGACATGCTAACATCCATGCACACGATCATAAATTCACTCATAAACATGAACATGCAAGAATTTACTTAATCACACAAATATACTCACCAACAAACTCACATATGAATTGGCATGCATATTTATTCACACTCAAGGAGATGCTCAAACGTTCACTGACTCACACCAATGCGCTTACACTCCTAGATGCACATATTTACTCGCACACATGCTCACAAATTCACGGAGACACGTAAATATGCTCAAACTTACCTGTTCACGTAAATGACAGTGCCCACTCACTCACTTGCTGAACATGATCACATGCACAGTCATTCACACATTCTCTTGCACACATCAGCACACTCATTCACTCACAAATATGAGTGTACTTAACTTTAACATGGTCACACAGTTGCATGCTCACACCTGCACTCACACACACAAACATGCTTACAAATTTACTCACACACATAGGCACCATCAAATAATTTGCCCATAATCATGTCTCCAGTAGGACTTGCACAATAACATGCTCTCGTATATAAATGAACTCACTAGTCATTGACACACATATAGGCTCACATATAGAAAGATGCTCACAAATTCACTCAGTCACATGAACACACTCACAAAATGCACACATTGACACACACAGACTGACTCGCATTAACAAACACATGTTCACTTACACAAACATGCTCACAAATTTACTCTCACGTGGACACAATTGCATACATTCACACATGCTCGCACCTTCACATACTCACACAAATATTCTTACACATTCATTCACTTAAACAAACTTGATCACATATTCACTCACTAAAATGAAGATGTCCACAGATTCACTCACACACACACAAACACACTCTCACATATGCTCACTTGTAAAACACTCACATAGTCACTCACTGACACACATCAACACACTCACAAACAGGTATGCTCACATATACACTTACCGAAAAACGTGCTCACACTGACCACAAAGCTCACACCTTTGCTCGTGCATATGGATATGCACAGAAAAATTCATATGCACTCACGCATTCACTCATTTAAATATAATCACACATTAACAAGGTCACACAATCAAACCTGCTTTCAGATTCACACTCACATGCACATGCTCACACACTCGCTCACAGATTTACTGGCACTTGTAGAGACCCTCAGATACACTTTCAAACACACATTCACGTATTCACTCAAACACCCAAATATACTCTAAATTACATGCTTACCTACATGACGATGCTCATGAATTCACTTTCATGCGTGAATATGATCATGTACACAAGGTCACTTACAGGCATTCACACACATCAACACACTGACACATTCACTCACAAATAGCATACTCGATGTTAATATGCTCTCACACTTACACACACAAGCATGCTCACAAATTTATTCACACACATAGCCACTCTCACATGAAATCATTTTCACACACACATCCATTCTCATGCTTCCATTAACATGCTCGCATGTACAAACATGCCCACTATTCACTCACACGCTGAAACACTCAAGAATTCATACAAGCACAGGTTCACATATATGCACATGCCCTCACATTCGCTGATTCATGTGAACATGCTCGATTTTATTCACACACACTCATTGACACTCACAAACCCACGTGCTCACACATTCAGTCACATGAGCTTGCTCACAAATTCACTTACACACTGGCACACTTGTATTTGCTTACATATGCACACCGACATGTTCACTTATATACACACACTAACCCATTCACAAACAGGAAAATACACACAAATATACTCTTACATTAGCATGCTACTCAAACTTGCACAATCACCCATTCAATCATAAGTGAACATCTTTACACATTTACTCACGCACAAACACACTCGATCTTTCACACACGTGAATATCCTCATACATTCACCCATATACTGACACTCTCAAATAAGGACTTCCTTGTGCATTTATTCACTCTTAGCATCACACAGATTTACTCACACATAGACACACTCACATGTACTCACATACACTCACATGCTGCTGTGCATTAACACACACATGCAAACTTGATCATGTGTACAGTCATACTCTCATCTGTAAGTATACTCACACATTCGCTCACCAGAGAACCTGTTCCCACATATGAATATGCTCACACATTCACTCACAGAAATGATTATCCTCACATATTACACACTCACACGTTCACTTGTACACAAATTCACTCACGTAGTCAAATGTACTCACACATTAACACTCTCACAGACAAGATAATGCTCATATATTCACTCACAGACATGAATGTACTTACACACACGTACACTCAGTGACACATACCATGATATGTTCACACATTTATTCACTCAAACTGGCTCACACATTCACTCACTCACATTAACATGGTTACGGTATCACTCATACACAAGACACATTCCTATATGTCACTTGTACACACACGTTCCCTCACATGTGCACATAAATAGACACATACACACAAACGGGGACATGCTTACACATTCACTCACGAATGAACACACCTCCAAACACACGCTCACACATTCACTCACAGAAATATATTCTTCCATTAAGAAGCTCACATAAATTGAACACATTCTCACATTCACTCAGACACATGAAAATGCTCAAACATCCATTCACTCACACAAACATGCTCACAAATTTACTGCAACATAGACATACTAATATATGCTCACATGCACAGATCCTGCACACATGCACACACTCTCAAGTCCCTCACGTGTGCAAATTAACACATTCACAATTAGGAACACACTCACCCATTCACTTGCAAATTAACATTTTCACACTCATCATGAAGCAGACACATTCAGACACACACAGATGCACACATACACTCATAAGTACATGCTCACATGTTCACTTACACAAATTTACTCACACATTAACAACCCCATGCAAACAAGAGTGCTTACATGTTAACTCACACACATGAATATGCTAATATCCAAGTACACATTCACAGATTTACTCATACACTTGAACAGGTACAAACATTTACTTAAACAAGCAAATATACTCAAACCAACACACTTGTACATGAACAGGCTCACACATCAGTCTCACACATGGATGTGCTTGCATACATGCACACACACATTTATTCACTGGCATGGTCATGCTCAGATGTTTACTCACGCTGGTGGATACACTAATACACTCACACACACATGCTCACTCATTCACTCACTCAAACAAACAAATAACCTAAATCAACATGGTTACACACATGAAATGCGCACACATTCACTCAATCACCCAAATATGCTCATATACACAAAGTTATTCAAACATTCACTCACATGTATCAACACTCTGATTCATTTACTCCTGTGCAGGTGCATACTTGAATTTATGCTCACACACACATAGTCACTTACAAACACAAACATGCTTTAAAATTCACTCACACACATAGACACTCTCACATATAATCACTTGCACATATTCACACACCCAGTCACAGAAGCGTATCAACATACTAAGTGTAAAACCTGGTTACTGTTCACTCACATATGTGTGTATGCTCAAGCACACAAATAAACGTATGAATTTACTCAAACACAGAAATTAGTAATATGCACACATACGCTCACATGTTCAGTTACTTACAATAACATGCTCACAATTCACTCACTCAAAAGAACATAGTGACAAATTAACTCACACAGTCACACTCACGTACCCTCGTATGGTATTGGGCATTTTGGTGTAGGGGTCCCCAGTCTGGCATGTGGGGCAATCGCCCTGTTGGTTGATCATTCAAAGGTATTAAAGCCTGGGACAGGGCTTTATTCCACTCGGCCAAGGTGGTTTTACCTGTTAGAAATTTAATCTGCTGCTTTAATATTTCATTTTTCCATTCTATCGACCCTGTTGCTTGTGAGTTATAGGGGAGATGAACCTCCATTCAGTGTCACATTCAGCCTTGTACATCGTGACCTTTGAAATGTGACCCCCAATCACTGTCTGTTTGACGAGGGAATCCATACATGGTGCTCAGCTTCTCGGATCCCCTAACAGTGGCAGGCTGGTTTGTGCAGTGACGGGGGAAAGCTTGGGTTAGGCCAGACACAGTGTCCATACAAACTAGGCATATTTGGAACCCTCACTCAGAGAGATTGGCCAATATAATCAGCCAGTCCCTCACCGGTTGGGAATGCCAGTGGATGGCCTCAGACTCCGTTGGCAGTTGCCTCGGGTGTTGTTGAGAACACACAGGACATGCTGTTACTGCATTAAACAACTCCCTGTATTTCAAGGGCAATCCAGAATCCTTGGCAATACGCCATCCCACCCAGGTGCTACAGAGGCCGCTCTTCCCGTGGACCCGATCTGTTGTATCTACTGAAGGGTTGGTTGCTAGGGCTCATACGCAGGCTAGGGCATCAGCTTCCTGATTGCCAGGGGATGTCAGCGCCTTAGGAGCCAGGATGCTGGAAAACAGTGAGGGCAGCCTCAGGCCATTGCAGCAAACCCAAATGTCCCTCCACACATCCTGACCCCACAAGGGCTTATCCATGATCATCCACCCCTCGGCTTCCCATTGTCCAAGCCATAGGGTTAATCCCTTTACAATAGCCCAACTGTCTGTGCAAAGGGTTAATGGTTTGAACTCATGAGTGATCACCAGCCAAACTGCTCTGAGTTCAGCCCACTGGCCGCTGTGATTTGTTCCTGTTTCCTTCCAGATGGGGTCAGTTTTGGGCTGAATAGTGACTGCAGTCCATGTGGGCAGGTTGCCTGCCTAGACCCATCTGTATACCAGCCATCAGCGGGACTTTTTCTCATTCCCTCCTACAGGCCTCAGGGGCCACCAAAGGAATAGGAGTGGGGGCATTTGGAGGATTTACCTAGTCTATAGGGCCTAGTGTCACCCGTGTTTCTAGAGACAGTGGGCTGGTGGACAGGGTACTCCTCTGCTGCAAATAGGCATGCCACTTAGTCAGAGTGGGAGTTTGAGCCATGGCAGAGGTGGTTCAATATTCTCAATCCACCCCTTGATAGGAAGGGAAGTTCTTACCGTGATATGCTGTTCCTTAAAGCTGTCTGGTCATATCTGAATCTATGTATGTTCCCAAAGATGACATTCCAGTCAAAGCCTTGGTAATGTAAGCAATGTTTCCAGTTGGGTCCTATTACAAGGAGAACAGATTCTTACTGAACTTATCCAAATAAATATATTCTCATGAAAATAAGAATACTCACTAAGTTTCCAAATTCTGGAGGGGTCAGGTAGGGAGAAAATGATAAATGTTTCGTTTTTGTTCACAAAGGTATATGTTAGCAAATTGCTGATAGCTTAAGAGAAAAGAGAAAAGGTTTTGTTAAATCTGGAAAAACAAAACATAAAAGAACCAACGTTTCCCACAAAAAGTCATAAAAATTATAATAATACTCATCAGTTCATTCAGTCCCATGTAATTAATTCTTGTTGATCTTGATCTTTTGTTAGCAGTTTTGTGAATTCATCAGTTTTTCTGTTGGAGTTCTGTAAATTCTTATTCAGTTAAGTGCTATGATCTTGGTTATCAGAAAATTGTGCTTGTCAGAGTCTTTTCCATGAATCTCCTTGAAGATGAAGCACTTTTGCAGGAACACTTTTGCAAAAGCATCAGAGTAAAACAATAAGTGTAAATGACAAAAGACTTAAAAATGGCCGTGGTTAAAGATCTGATGGGAGTTCATTATAATGCAATTGATAGGGAAATTTGGTTATTTCTGTGACATATATTTTAAAAAAATAACTAGAATTATGACTGATAGCATTATACCAGGACATATCAGATTTTTAGGAATTTCATATAATTTCAGGAACTCTCATATTAATAACACATATCCATACAAATAACCTAAGGAAAGTTTAGCATCGGTCTTTATTTGACAGTGCTTCCCATGTAACTTAACATATCAAATAAGCCTAAGTAATTTAATCTCTCTCTTTTATAAGGAGAGAGAAGAAATTCTTTTGAGATGTTCCAGGGGCCCTCTGGAAAATCCCAGAGTTATTTCCAGGTCAAAAAGACTTCATGTAAAATTTGATTTGGGGGAAGTTTGTCAAAAATATCAATAGATTTTACAACAGTTGATTAAATAGAATCATAGGTCACTGTGACACAATACTTAGTTATCTATTTAACCAAAGTGACAAAATCTTCAAAGCAAATACAGAAAGTTACATTGTTGTAAAAGGTTATTTACATAAGTTGTAAAAGAAACTTAGCTCTTTTAATAGAGAAGACTCAGTTTTCTTAAGTAATCAAAGACCTGATGGAGACATCATGAAGTGCGGGGAATTATTTTGACAAAACACAGAATCTTTGTTTTCTGGGCAGATTACTTAAAAAGTACAGAAAAACTTTTCACAGTGTTATCAAGAACAGACCAATAGTCCAAGAAAACTTTGTTTTTTTGGCAAGTGAAAGAAAATTAAGTTTTAGTTTTATATAAGTATGCTATTGATATTAAAGCTTATTTTTCCTTAAGCCAATTAAATAGATCTCTTTTACAAATTAATTTTGGCACTACCATCCAGAGGTAGAAGAATACCACACATACATAAAGCATCCATAGACATCCATAAACATACAGACAGACACAAACAAGAGACCCTATAGTTTTCATTCTAGAATTTTAGCCGTGAATCAGGTACAAATTGTACAAACAATACAAAACTCAGCAGTTTGTAAATAATAGTTGAATCCAAACTGTGTCTCTGGCAGACAGAACAATTAAGGTTAGCTATTCAAATGGCTAAAGCTTTTTACTAATATTTGTGGAGAAGACTTTTAAGATTTGTATTTGCCCTTGATGAGGAATCTTATGGAGGCTGTGGACTAGATTTTCTGCAAGGGAGCTTCTATAGCAGTCTGTATTTTAAAAAGCCTCTTTCCTTCCTTTTTTTCTTCACTTTCAGGTGATTGTGGGCAATGTTTTGGGTGTTTACACTTCAAGGATGTGATAAGATCTACATCTTCAAGGGACAGAGAAAAAAATTCAAGTTTTTCTCTTAGGAGTTTTGAGGTATGTTTTTTCTATTATCCGAAATCTAGGGTAATTCCTATTTAAAAATTTCCTTTGTACTAGGAGTCAGATGGCATGGGTGCTTTTTCCATTTCATTGTCAATCACCACAATATCCTCCCCTTCATTCTCCTCACCTTCCCAGGGATTCTACCTCTTAGTGTCTCAATCAGGCTTTGTTATGTGCACTCAGACCTTAATCCATGTCAGCTTATGCAAAACGGCTTTGCAAAACGGCACCCTAAGGCCTCTAACTGATTATTCTGCTCTCCCACCTCGTCTGCTATCCCTGAAGCTAGCAGAGTAGTGGACATCTGTACATCCTTCTCTAACCTCAGCTCTTTTCCAACTTTCTGACTCGAGCTTCTGCCTCTAGTTGGACATCAGTAGCCAGCCAAACTGCCCACAGTAGAGGCCAGCCCACCCTGGCAGGTGTTTGTTTCCGTTCTTTGCCACAGTGTGCTGTATAGAGTTACTCAAACAAGCACATCAAACCACTTGGTATTTGGGGGGCATCCCGGTACTCACAAGCATCTAACACATGGGCTGCCCCTCCCCACATAGAGGTTGATGGCCAACCCGAGACTCCCCCCATGGATGTCTCTATCCCAAAATCCATTTCTTTGGTCTCCTAGCTGGCTCGCCAATTGTTGGTTTGCACCTCGGGAGTTCCTCGGGTGAAATTCAAAATTGGCCTTTGTACACGGAAGGCAAGGAGAGACAAAAGAAAGGCAGACCTCTCCAGAATGGCAAGTGGCAATTTTAATAAGCAAAGGAACTTACACAAGAGGCTTATCTTGGGTGACCGCAAGACAAGTAGATCTCTGCACCCGCCCCCAGAATCTTAAAAGTTTATGTAGAGGCCTTAATGGGGTTCAGTCACTTATCCAGTCCAGGTGGTCGCGACAACACATTACTCTCTCAAGGCCGCATCCTTGAAGCGGCTCCTAGTGTGGGAATGGTGGGCAGAACATACATTCCAAGGACAGGGGCAGGGGTAAGGAGCCTCTGCCCGGGTCAGCTCACAGGTCAACCAGTGGTCATGTCCTCTCGATGAGCTCCTCCAACATAGATACACTCACGTGGACACTGACACATTCACTCGTTCACACAAACTTGCTCAAACATTTACTTAATCACACGAGCATGCACGTAAATTCGCTCCCACAGGGCCACAAGTGCATACGCTCAGATGCTCCCATACACTCCTTCATTTACAAAGTAACCCACTCGAAATAAGGAATCTGCTCACATATACACTTACACACAGACATGCTCACATCCAACACGAAGCTCAAACATTCACTCACATGTGAATAAACTCACATGCACTCCCACTCACGTGGTTACGCTACACTCACACAAGAAATCTCACAAATTAAGCTCACACATATGAACCCAGTACACATTCACTGCCTCACATGAACGTACTCATATCCTTGCATATGCTCACAGATTTCAGGCATACACATGAACACACAAACGTTCACTTCAATAGTCAAATATTGTCGCATTAACAGGTTCTCACATGTACAGGTTCACATATTCATTCGTAGGAATGGACATGCTCACAAATATGAACACACACATTCACTCACATTAGCACACTTACCAATCACTCACTCAAAATACACACTGACCCAATTACTCCAACACATAGACATACTCACATTCCCACTGCACACTCACACCTTCACTCAGTGAAACAAACCTGCTCACACCTCACACACATGAGCATTATCATACATGCACTCTTGCACGTGAACAGGATCACAAAATCACAAAAAGACACACTCATTATGTTTATACACAATCACAAATTCCGTAACCCTGCAAATTATCATTGTCACAAACAGGAATATGCTCACGTATTCACTTGCGTGTGAAGATGCTCATGCTGTCCAAGAAGATCACAGATTTACTCAACACATAAAAACACATTCACTCACACACACACTCAAATTATCGTCCTCTCAAATACATTGCCACGGTAACAAGATCACACAAACACACACTCATTACACACGAACGTGATAACATGCATGCATGTACTTACAGAAGCCCTCATACAGATGGTCATACACAGGTATTCACTTTAAACGCATATTTACACAATAAAACACCATCAGCTACCCACAGGCTCACACATACATATATGTGTGACAACACACATATATACATACACTCACACATTTACTCACTAACAAAACACACATTTACTCTCACCAAACATGCTCACAAATTCACTCATATACACAGACACAGATATATGGGCATGCACACGTTTATTCTTTCACCAAAACATGCTCAAATCTTCATTCAGTCCCACGAACATGCTCACAAATTCACTGACATAGGGACACAAATATATACACTGAGATGTTCCCACTCATCCATTCACTTTCAACAACACATTAACAAAATCTCAAACAGGAACATGCTCACATAGACACTCACAGACAGAGATGTTCACACTTACCGAGAAGTTTAAACATTCATTCATACATAGATACACTCAAATGCACATGCATGCATATGCTCACCAGTCACTCAAATGACATACTCACACGTGAACAAGCTCAAACAAATGAACACGATACACATTTACTCACATGAATACACTATCATCCATGCACATGCTCACAAATTCACACATACAAAAGAACACACACATTTACTTCAACATTCAAGTACTGTCACACTACCACACTGTCATGTACAGTTCACTTGTTTACTCTCACGAATGAACATGCTCACATATATGCACATACTTATACATTTACTCACAATAACACACAATTCAGTCACTAAAAACACAAATTTATATATTTAATAATTCACATAGACATACATACGTTCACACCCTCATGGACACATATTCACTCACCCACACAAACATGCCCACACCTCATTCACTCACGTGAGCTTTCTCACCCATTCACACACACATGATCATAGACACAAATTAACTGACACACAAGACACATTTGCCATGGTTACACACACTCACACTTTCACTTACCCAGGCAAATTATCATTGTCACTAACTGTAACGTGTTCACCTATTCACTGGCACACGAACATGCTCACCCTCACCGAAAAGCTCACACATTCACTTCCACACATAAAATACTTACATGCACTCATGCACATACTCACACATTACCTTACTCAGATCCACTCACATATTGTAAAAAACACACACCCACTAAACACAAACATGCTAACATACATGTAAATGCTCACAAACTCATACATATGAGCACACGCAAAGTATCTACTTAAACACATAAATTTATACACACTATAATATTCTCACCCATAAACCAACTCGCACATAAATTGTCACACACATTCTTGCATACACATGCATGCTGAAACGTTCATGCACTCACTAAACACATTCATACATTCACTCACCCACACAAACATGCTCACAAATTTACACACATTTGTAGACAGACTCAGATACACTCACCATGCACACACTGACACATTCACTCAATCACATAGGTATGCTCACAAATTCAGTCACACAGGGACATAAATATGTACATTCAGATGCTCCACTTACCCCTTCATGTACACATGCACATTAACATGCTCACAATCAGGAAGATGATCACATATTCACTTGCACACAAATATACTCACACTAACCATAAAGCTCAAACTTTCACTCACACATATATACACTCACATGTATGCATGCCCAAATGCTAACATTTCACTCACACAATATACTCACATTAACAAGCTGAAACCAACAAGCACAATGCATATTCATGTACAGAAACCAATATGGTATCATGCTAACACATGCCCAGAAATTCATGCACACACATGAATACACAAATATTTACTTCAATACTCAAATATTGTCACACTCACACTCATGTACAAGTTGACATAATCACTCTCAAATGTACATTCTCATATACACGTGCACACCCTCACTCACTTAATTTAGGACACTTACAATTCACTCAAATGACCAACAGATTTACCATCACACGTGGGCATACTCACATATACACACACCTACACATTCATTCACTTAAACATGCACTCGCACTTCACTTACACGAGGATTATCACATTCAATCACAAATGAATGTGATCACAAATTCACTCACACATGACACACTCATTACATTTATATGCACATAATCACACATTCACTTATCCATATCGTTGTCACAAACAAGAATTTACTCACATAGGCACATCATGAGAAACATACTTACACCTACCAAGAAGCTCGCAAATAATCTCAAATTCAAAAGTGTAATACATTCACTCAGACACATACTTTCCATTATACAAATACACTCACATTCAGGTATCACACAAAAATACACATACACAATCATTACACATGAATAGGCTAACATGCATGCAAGTGCTCACAAATTCACTCATACAAATGAGCACACAGAAAATATTCACTGAAACATACAGATTTCTTCACAATAAAACACTCTCCCCAGAAAAGGCTCACATATGCTCAGTTACTGATAGACGGGCTCACGTACACACATTCACGTACTAACAAACCACCTTCATACATTAACTCACAAGAACATGCTCATGAATTGACTCTCATACAGAAACACAGCCACACACACACACACACACACACACACACACTGACAGATTTACTCCTTCACACAGACATGCTCAAACAGTTGCTCAATCACATGAACATGCTGACACTTTCACACACGTGGAGACATAAATACTTAGATTCTCCTACACACCCATTCACTTTTTATGCTCATTAATATGCTCACAATCAGGAAGATACTCACATATACGCTTTCACACAAAAGTGATCAAACTCATCACAAAGCTCAAACATTCACTCACACATAGATACACTAACACACTCATACTCACATTTCACTCATACAATATACTCACACTTTAACAAACTCACTGAATTAAACACGATAAACCTTCACACTTACATGACTATGCCATCATTCATGTACATGCTCAGAAATTCACACACGTGCACATGCGCACATAGACATTCAACACTCAACTACAAACAATTCAAACACAAACACACTAGAAGACTTGTACAAGTTCACATATTCACACTCACAATGTACATCCTCACATATACGCACACACTCGCTCACTCACATTAACATGCATAGCATTCACTCTTCCAAACGAACACACTGACTAAAAACTCAATAATGCAGACACATTCACACCCACAGGCTCATGCTTTCACTCATTCACACAAATATGCTCACGATTTCACTCATATCCATGAGCATGGTCACGCATTGGCTCCCTCACATTTTGCCCATGCAGTATACACACACATTAATATGCTCACAAAATGAACATAATACACAGTCATATGCTCACATGAAAATGCTATCATCCATGCATATGCTCACAAGTTAATGCACGCACATGAACACAGACATTTGCTTCACCACTCAAGTATTCTACCACTAGCACACTCTAAGACATGTACAAGTTCACATATTCACTTTAAAAATGTCTGTACTCACATATATGCAAAGAATCACACCCTGACCTATGTTAACATGATTGTAATTGAGTCACACCAATGAACATATCAACAAATTACTCGCACAAGTAGACATACTTACACACTCACATACATTCTCTCACACAAACATGCGCACAACTCAATGACTCACAGGAGTATTGTTACACATTCACACACATGAATATGATAACAAACTCATCCATACACCACGGGTGTTAGGTTTCTAGGTCCACAATCACACATTCAATTACAATTGCGACTTGTAATTGTCTCAAACAGAAACATGCTTAGAGATTAACTTGCACACAAACATGCATACAGTCACCAACAAGCTCACAAATGTCCACAACACATAAAACACTTACTTTCCCTTACACACATACACACACATTACGTTACTCAGATATACTTACATGTAAACAAGATAATGAAAGAAACCCGTTATACACTGATGACAAACAAACATGCTCACATCCATACATAAAGTGAGAACATGGAAATAGTCACTTAAACACAAAATTACGCTCAGGGTGAAACACCAAGAGGTGGCTCACACATACACTGTTACGAGGACACATACATATATACACAACGATACCCATTGACTTCCTCAAACAAGTTTAAGCATTTTTGCATTGAAATATGCCCCCAAAATCGCTCATTTTCATACACACATTCACATTCAAATGCTCACACTGATTCACTCCTTCACACAAACATGCCAAATTATTAACTCAGTCACGTGATCATGCACACAAATTCATTCACACAGGGACTCAAATATATATAATCATATGCTCCCGCACAACAATCAATTACACATGACATAAACATTGTGAAAATAAGGAACATGCTCACCTCCACCATGAAGCTTAAATATTTATTCACAGAAGAAAATACACTAACATGCCCTTACGCTCAGGTTCATATTTCACTCAGAAATGCACTCAACTCATTAACTAACTAGGAGTAATAAATTGATGCCCATTCACTAACTCACACAAACATATTAACCTCCATCTACATGGTGACAAATTTAAACATACACTTGAACACACAAACATTTATGCCAGCATACTCACAGATGTACAAATTCACATGTTCACTATAATGAGATAGAGCCTCACATATGTATGCACACGCATGCACGTTCCCTCACACAAGTTAACATGCTAGCATATCATCGTGCAAATTCATATACTGACAAATTTACAAACTTGTGGACACCTGCTAATATCCATTCATACCCAGATGATCAGACAGTCACGCATGAAAAATTTCCCACACCTCACTCACTCTCATGAGCTTACTTAAATATTAATTCATACACATGAAGGGGATTACAAGTTAACTCAAACCTCATACACATGCATGGCAGGTGTGCACACACATTCCCTTACCCATGCAAGTCCTCATGGTCCTCAACAGTAAATTACTCCTATATTCACTTGCACACAAACACGGTCACACTTACCAAGAAGCTCACACGTTCACTCAGTTACATTACATACCAGAATTTGCGTTCACTCTCTCTCACACTCACAAGTTCCCTATTTAAATGTATTCAGACATTAACATGATCACTTGAAAGCCAAACTTTCTGGCTCTCAGAAATATGCTAACACGCATTGCCGTACTTATTGATTCATGTATCCAGGGGAGCACACCATCTTCCCGCTAAGCATGCAGATTTACACCTGAGAAATCACCCTTCCCAATGAACGGTCTCACACATAGACACTTGCACTGGGACATGCGGAAACTCATGCTTTCCCTCGTTCACAAAATGTGCTCTGGTATTCACACACTGAAGCTCAAACCTTCATTCACACTCAGAAACACATGCATTCACATGCACGCACTGCGATATCAGTCTTTCCCACAAACATGCTCACTCGATCAGGACCATGCCAGCATAGTCCCTCACACAGGACACAAATACGTAGCTTTGGACGCTCCCACTCACATGCGGACGTACACATGCACCATAAGGTGCTCGGCAATCAGGAACCTGTCCACATAGACATTCCCAGAGAAACACGCTCACATCCTCCATGGAGCTTGAATATTCACCCCTAGAAGAAAATACACTCCTATGCACTTCCATTCATCTGCTCATTCATATTTCACTCACACAAATACCCTCACCTGTTACCTAGCTCACGGCAATGAACCTGCTTGCCATTTACTCCCTCACCCACACCCGTTGAAGCATTCATGCCTTGAACTATGCCCAGAAAACCACTCACGTTCATAGACACATACACATCTCGATGCTCACACTGACACATTCACTGCATCACACAGACATGCTCAAATATTCGCTCAGTCCTTTGACCAGGCCAACCAGTTCTTTCACACAGCTACTCAAGTATATATATTCAGATGCTCCCACTCACTCATTCACTGACACGTGCACTTTAATATCGTGACTATCGGCAACATGCTCACTTGGATGCTCGTGTGAAAATGCGCTCACATCCAGCATGAAACATACACTTTTAAACGAATAAAGATTTTCGTCAACACTCATGTATTGTCAACCCAACAAACCCTCATTTGTGTAAGTTCACACATTCACTCTCACAAAGGTACCTGCTCAAATATATTGAGACACACGCACATTCCCTCACTGCTATTAAGATGCTTACACTTCACTCACTCAAACGTACATACTGACAAATTGACTGGCACACATACACCTACCACAACATATTCACACTCCGAAGCTCAGACGTTCACTCACTCACACAGAATACCTCCTCCCTCACTAATGGAAGCACAATGACATGAGGACTCGTGCTCTTGAAAGCGATGACAATTTCAATCTGCAGAAACTCAATGCAATTCTACGCACATGCTCACCCGTTCTCTTTCCCATGCGAATTATCATCATCACAAACACAGCGTGCTCCCGTATTGACTTGCATGAGAACGTTCCCTGGCTAAGGATCTCTCACCAATTCACTTGGTTACAGTAAGAATTCTTACATTCCCTCATGCACCTGCTCCCAATTTACCTTATGTGATTATAGTAACAAGTTCTCATGGTCACATGAAAAGCACACTTGCCCGCTCACAACTCACAAGTAGGCTAACTGGACTTTCCATATTAACTAATTAATTGATAGGGATGAGAACGCATACACATTCACTTGAGAAGCACAAATTTACACTGAGTGGCACACTCACCCTTGAGCAGGCTCATCTTAGACTGTTCTAGAAAGACATGCTCACATTCATACACAAGCTCACACGTTCACTCACTCTCAAAATATGCTCAAATAGTCACCCACTCTAACCCGCCCACAAGATCCCTTACATTCAAGGACACATGTATGTTCACACACACACTGACACGTTCACTCCATCACACAAACATGCTCCAGTATTCACAAAATCGCATGATCATGCCCACAAATTCATTCACACGGGGACTCCAATATATATAGTCAGATGCTCCCGCTCACACATTCACTCTCACATGCACATGAACGCTGTGAAGATCAGGAACATCCTCACACGGATGCTCGCCCTAAAACATGCTCGCATCTGCCATTTAAGCTCGCATATTGAACTAACAGGAGAACACACACGCCTGTGCACCTACACTCAGGTTCATTTTTCACTCCCAGAAATGCACTCAACCCATTAACGAACTGTCAGTGATAAATTCATGCCCGTTCAGTGACTCATGCAAACATGCTAACCTCCATGTACATTGTCACACGTTTAAACTTATGCCAGAGCACACAGACCTCCCTGTCAGGAGTCTCAGAGATGGAGAGCCTCACATATTCACTCTAGAGAAGATACCTGTTCCTTCCCATGTACACACATGCTTACACATTTACTCACTCATATTAGCATGCTTACAATTCACTCTGCAAATGCCCAGGCTTACAACTTTACCCACATACGTACGAATGCTAACATCTATTCCCACCCAAATGGTCACACATCCGGCACGAAAAATTTTCTGTGCCTCACTCACTCTCATGACCTTCAATTACATATTCATTTGCACACATGCAGGGGATTACAAGTTAACTGACACTGCAGGTATACACATGGCTGTTACACACACATTCCCTTTCCGATGGAAAGTTTCATGGTCCCAAACAATAACTTACTCCTGTATTGACTTGCATACAAATATGGTCACACTCATCAAGAAGCTCACCAGTTATGTCAATTACATTACATACCAACAGTTTCACTCCATCACACACATCCTCACAAGTTCCTTATTCAAATATATTCACAAATGAACAAGATCAGTTGGAAAACAAGATAACTGGCTCATCAGAAATAGGTTAACATACATTCCCATGCTTCTAGATTCATGTATCCAGATGAGCACAGCATAATCCCTTTAAGCATGAAAATTTACACCCAAGAAATCACTCTTCCCAATGAACACTCTGACAGATACACTCTTGCACTCAGTCATGTGGACACTCATGCATTCACTCACTCACAAAACACTCTCAAATATTCACACATAGATGCTCAAAATGTCATTCACATTCAAAAACACTTATGCATTCATGTACATGCACAGGCACATTCACTCCTTCCCACAAACATGCTCAGACATTCACTCCATCCATGCCCACAAACTCTTTCACACTGGGCTACAAATAGATATGCTCAGAAGCTCCCACTCACACCTTCACTACACATGTCATTCACATTCATGAAATTTAGGAGATGCTCACATGTACGTATGCACTGAAATATGCTCACATCTGCCTTGGATCTCAAACATTCACTCACAAAAGAAAATACACTCGTATGTCCTAGTGCGTATGTGCTCCTGTGTCACTTAGACTAATACGCTCACCCTAGGTTAACTAGATCAAAACAGCGCACCTGACACATATTCACTCACTCACATAAACATGCTAACATCTATGAACGTGGTCACAAATTCAGGGATGCACTTGAACACATGCAGACATTTACATCAACACTGTCAGATATACGAGTTCACATGTTCACACTATGAGTGAGCAAGCTCCCATGAATGTGTGCATTCAAACATTCTTTCTCTAACTGAAACATGCTTCCAGTTGACTACTCAGACGCACATAGTGACAGATTACCTACACATGTTAACACATATTTATGTACATTCACCCTCGTACCCAAAAACATTCATATGCTTACGGATAATGTCCCATACCCCATTCACTGATGTGACCAAGTTGACACGTTCACTCACACCTGAGAGTAATTACAAATTCACTCATGTTCCATACATGGTCATTGTGTTTATACATGCAAACCGATCCATTCATTTGCCCATGCAGATCTTCCTTGTTGTGAACAATACCATGGTCACAAATATAATTGCACAAAAACATGCTCACACTGACATGGCAGCTCACAGATTCACTCATTTACATAAAATCCATAACATTTACTCACACATACAGGCACAAATTACCTTCTTCCAATGTAGTCACATATTACCAAGATGACAAGAAGACATACTTGCCGATCCACTCTAGACGAATATGCTTAACATTATTCTCTTGCCTACCAATACATTTATACTGGTGAGCACATGTAAAGGTTCACTTTAACTATGCAAATTTCTATCCAAGAGGACAATCATACCCATTTATGGGCTCACACAGGCATTGTACAGAGAGATGAGCTCACAACAAACACTAATTCAATCACTCCCAAAACACACAAACCTGCCCAGCAATTCACTACCGTTCACAGACACAGACAGTCACACTTACCTGATGGCGTGTTCCCTCTTGGACATAAGCATGCTCAAACATTCAGCCAATCGCATGACCATACCTATAGATTTGCTCACACAGGGATACAAATATACACCTTTGAATGCTCCCAGTCACACCCTCACTTACATATGCACATTAACACTCTTTAAAATCAGGAACATGTACCCGTAGACACTGACATACAAACACACTCACATCCTCCAGTCAACTCAAATACTTACCCCTAGACGAAAATACACACCTATGCACTTTCATTCATCTGTTCATTCATGTTCCACTCACACAAATATCCTCACCTGTTCACTAGCTAACACAATGAACCTGATACACATTCACTCATTCACACAAAACGTTGAAGCATTCATGCGTTGAAATATGTCCAGAAAATCGCTCCTATTCACAGATACAGATCCACGGGATTGCCAAGACTGACACAGCACTCCATCACAGAAACATGCTCAAAGATTTGCTTAGTCATTGGACCATGCCAACGAATTGATTCTCACAGGGGTGCAAATATTTACACTCACGTGCTCCCACTCACACATTCACTTACACATGCACTTTAATATTGTGAAAATCAGGAACATGCTCAAGTGGATGCTCGTGCAAAAACATTCTCACATCCACAATGAAACATAACACCTTAAAAGCAACAAAACTTCAAGTCAGCACTGAAATGTTGTCAACCCAACACACGCTCCTCTGTGTAAGTTCACACATTTACTCCCATGAAACTGCACGCTCAAATAAGTTCACATGCGCAAACATTCCCTTACTTCTAGTAACATGCTCACAAGGCACTCACTCAAATGTACATACTGAAACATTGACTCACACATACACCTACAAGCGTATATTCACCCCACGATGGTCAGACATCCACACACTCACAAAAAGTACTTCATATTTCCCTCATATAAGCATGAGACACATTCCCTCATTACGTGCCAGTGCTTACCATTTCGCAATGCCGACACTCACGGCACCTATACGCACACACACATTCCCATTCCCATGTGCCTCCTCATCATCACAAACCCAGCATGCTCACATATTAACCTGCACAAGGACCTACTTTTATTGAGGATCTCACCAATGCATTTAGTTACATAAAACCATTAAATTCACTCACACACATACTCACAAATTAATTTATTCAAATATAGTCATATGTTACAAAGGTAACAGGAAAAGCACACCTACTGGCTCATTTGGCACCCGTGAGCTAACCAGATTTTCCATGCTAACAAATAGATTGATAGAGATGAGAATGCATAAAAATTCACTCGAGAAGCACAAAGTTACACTGAATTACACACTCACCCTTGAACGGGCTCACACTGAAACTGTCATAGAAAGACGAGCTCACATTCAGACACGGGCTCACACATCCATCACTCACAAAATATGCTCAAGTAGTCACCCGTTCAAATATGCCCACAAAGTTGCTTTCATTCGAAGACACGTATACATTCACACACACAGTGACACGTTCACTCCTCCACACAAACATGCACAGTTTTTCAATCAATCACATGATCATGCCCACAAATTCATTCACACAGGGACTCAAATATACATAGTCAGTTGCTCCCGCTCACACATTCACTCTCACATGCACATTAACGTTGTGAACATCAGAAATATGCTCACATGGATGCTCTCCCTAAACCGTGCTCACATCCACTGTGAAGCTCGCATATTGACTAAGGGGAGAATGTACATGCCCGTGCACCTACACTCAGGTTCCTTTTTCACTCCCGGAAATGCACTCAACTCGTTAGCAAGCCAGTGCTGATAAACTCATGCCCGTTCGCTGACTTGCACAAACATGCTAACATCCATGTACATGGTCACACGTTTAAACTTATGCTTGAGCACACAAACCTTCCTGAGAGGAAACTCTGAGATGGAGAGTCTCACGTATTCACTCTAAAGAAGATACATGTCCCTTCCCATGTACACACACACTTACACACTCACTCGCTCACATTAACACGCTTACACCTCACTCTGCAGATGCACGTGCTGACAAATTTACCCACATATGACAAGTGCTAACATGCATTCCCACCCAAATGGTCACACATTCAGGCACGAAAAATTTCCCACACCTTGCTCACTCTCATGACCTTAATGACGTATTCATTCACACACAGGAAGGGGATTACCAGTTAACTCACACTTCAGGTATACACACTGCAGTTGCATACACACATTCCCTTATGCACGCAAATTTAATGGTCCAAAACAATAACTTTCTCCGAGGTGGTCATACTCACCAAGAAGCTTTCCAGTTATCTCAGTTACCTTACATACCAACAGTTGCACTCAATCACACTCATGCTCACAAGTTCCTTATACAAATATATTCCCAAATGAACAAGATCACTTGGAAAACAAACTCTCTGGCTACTCCGAACTAGGTTAACATACATTCACATGCTCATAGATTCATGTGTCCAGGTGAGTACACCATGTTCCCTTTAAGCATGCAGTGTTACTCCTGAGAAATCATTCTTTCCAATGAGCAGTCTCACACATACACATTCACATTAGAAAACTCTTATTCATTCACACGCATGCCCTGGCACATTCAGTCCTTCCCCCAAACATGCTCAAACATTATCTCCATCAAATGACCATGCCCACAAATCCTCTCACACTGGGCTATAGATAGATACGCTCAGCGGCTCCCACTCACACCTTCACTACACAGGTCATTCACATTCTCAAAATCCAGGAGATGCTCTCGTGGACTTATGCACACAAACGTGCTCAGGTCCACCTGGGATCTCAGCCGTTTAGTCACATAGGAAAATACACTCGCATGTCCCAGCATGTTGGTGCTCACGTTTCACTGGCACCAATATGCTCACACTAGGTTAACTAGAAGGAAACAGTGAATCTGATACCTATTCACCCACTCACAGAAACATGCTAACAGCTATGCACATGGTCACAAATTCAGGGATGCACTTGAACGCATGCAAACATTTACATGAACACTCAAATCGTTCCCTAGTTACACACTCTCAGATGTGTGAGTTCACACGTTCACAGTTATGAAGCAGGAAGCTCACACATATGTGTGCATTCACCCCTTCATTCCCTAAGCTTAACAGGTTTCCAGTTCACTACTCAAACGTACATAGTGACATATTTACCTCCTGATGTTAACACCGATTTACATACATTCACCCTCGCACCCATCAACATTCGTATACTGACGGTCAATTTCCCGTGCCCCACTCACTGACCAAATTGACACCATCACTCACACATGAGAGTAATTAAAAAATCACTCACGTTCCAGACATGCTCATTGTGTTTATACGTGAAAATCCTCCCATTCATTTGCCCATGCGGGTTTTCCTTGTCATGAACATTACCTTAGTCACAAATATAATTGCACACATACGTGCTCGCATTGACGTAGAAGCTCACCGATTCACTCATTTACATAAAACGCGTTACATTTAATCACACTCGTGGGCACGAATTATCTTCCTGCTGTATAGTCACATATTACAAAGATCACAAGAAGGCATACTTGCCCATCCACTCTACACAAATATGCTTAACATGATTTGTCTTCTCACAAGTTCATTTATAGAGGTGGGCATATGTAAGTGTTCACTTTAAGTATGCAAATTTTTATCCAAGTGAACACTCTCACCCATTTACAGGCTCACACATGCATTGTCCAGTCAGATGTGCTCACATGCATACACTCATGCAATCACTCACAAAACAAACCTGCCCATTAATTCATTCCCATTCACTGACACTTAGACATTCACACGTACCTAATGGCATGTTCCCTCCTGGTCACAAGCGTGCTCAAGCATTCACTCAATCGCATGACCATACCTGTAGATTCACTCACATGTTTATACAAATTTATACTTTTGGATGCTCCCACTCACTCCCTCACTTACCATGCAGGCTAACACTCTTCATTATCTGCAACATGTTCACATAGAGAATTACGTACCGACGTGCTCACATCCTCCAGTCAGCTCTAATATTCTCCCCTGAAGAAAATACACTCCTATGCACTTTCGTTCCTCAGTTCATTCATATTCCACTAACACAAATATCCTCATCTGTTAACTAACTCCCGGCAATGGACCTGATGCACATTCACTCAATCACACAAACATGTTGAAGCATTCACACATTGAAATATGCCCAGAAAATTGCTCATCTTCATAGATATATATACATGCGGATGCCCACATTGACACATTCACTGAATCACACAAACATGCTCAAATGTTTGCTCAGTCTTTGCATCAGGCCAACCATTTCATTCACACAGGGATGCAAATATGTATACTCAGATGCTCCCACTCACACATTCACTTACACATGCACATTAACATTGTGAATATCAGCAACATGCTCACATGGATGCTTGCACAACATGCTCACGTCCACCATGAAACATGGATGTTAAAAGACACAAAACTTCAAGTCAGCACTGAACTGTTGTCAACCCAACACGTGCTCCTATGTGTATGTTTACACATTCTCACGAACTTACGTCCTCAAATAAATTCAGACGCACAAACATTCCCTTACTCATATTAGCACGCTTACAATTCACTCACACAAATGTACATACTGAAAAATTGACTCACGCAAATACACCTACACACGTTTATTAACACCCTGATGGTCATACTTTCTCGCACTCAGAAAAAACACCTCATAGCTCACTCACAGAAGCATAATCACACATTCACATATACACAGGAAAGTGATTACAGGTTCACACTGGAGACACTCATTGCACTGGTATGCACACACTCACATATTCACATTCCCATGCAAATCATCATCGTCGCAAACCCAACATGCTCACATAGTAACTTGCACAAGAATCTACCCTCACTGAGAATCTCACCAATACACTTCGTTACATAAAAATTGTTACATTCACTCACAGACATGCTCACAAATTACCTTATTCAAATATAGTCATATGTTATCTACGTCACACGAAAAGCACACTTACCAGCTCATTTCACACCAGTAGGCTAAGAGGATGCTACATGCTATCATACTCATTGATAGAGATGAGACACATAAATATTCACTTGTGAAGCACAAATTTACACTCAATTACACACTTACCCTAGAACAGGCTCACCTTAAACTGTCATAAAAGGCGTGCTCACATTCCTACACGTGTTCACACATTCACTCACTCTCAAAACACACTGAAAAAGTCACTCATTCCAATATACCCACAACATTGCTCACATTCAAAGAAACATATACGTTCACACACGCACACAGACCCGTTCACTCCTTCATGCAAATGTGCTCAAATATTCACTCAATCACATGTCCGTGCCCACAAATTCTTTCACACAGGGACTCAAATATATATACTCAAATGCTCCCACTCTCACATGCACATTAATGTTGTGAAGATCAGGAACGTGCTTACATGGATGCTCTCACAAAAATGTGCTCACATCCACCGTGAAACTCAAATGTTGACTCATGGAAGAATGTATACTCACATGCACTTATAGTCATGTTCATATTTCACTCACAGCAATGCATTCAACCCATTAGCTAACTAGCAGTGAAAAACTGATGCCCCTTCACTAACTCACACAAACATGCTAACCTCCATGTACATGGTCACAAGTGCAAACATACGCTTGAGCACACAAATATTTATGTCTGCAAACTCAGAGATGGGGAGATTCACATATTCACTCTGAAGAAGTTAAATGTTCCAATATATGCACATGCTTACACGTTCACTCACTCACACTAACACACTTTTGCAATTCACTATGCAAATGCATATTCTGAGAAATTTACCCACGTGCATACATATGCTAACATCCATTCCCACCCATATGGTCACATGTTCACACACAATAGATTTCCCACACCTCACTCACTCTCATGAGCTTAATTACATATTCATTCACACACATGTAGGGCATTACAAGTTAACTCACACTTCAGATATACACATGGCTGTTACACACACATTCCCTCAGCCATGCAAATTTTCATGGTCCCCCAAAATAACTTACTCTTATTTTCACTGGCACACAAATATGGTCACATGCACAAAGAAGGTCACCAGTTATCTCATTTACATTGCACAACATCTGTTGCTTTCAATCACATGCGTGCTCACAAGTTACTTATTCACATATATTCACAAATGAACAAGATCACTTGGAAAACAAACTTGCTGGCTACTCAGGAATATGCTAACATACAATCACATGCTTATAGATTCATGTATTCAGGTGAGCACACCATGTTCCCTTTAAGCATGCAGATTTACACCCGAGAAATCACCCTTCCCAATGCACAGTCTCACACACAGCCTCTTGCATTCTGATATGCGGACACTCTTGCTTTCCCTTACTCACAAAACGCACTCAGTCACACACTCAAGCTCAAAAAGTCTCTCACATTCAAAAACACCTATGCATTCACGTGAATGCACTGAGACATCAGTCCTTCCCACAAACATTCTCAAACATGCACTTCATCAAATGAGCATGCCCTCAAATTCTCTCACACAGGGCTACAAATAGATATGCTCAGAGGCTCCCACTCGCATCTTCACTACACGTCATTCACATTCTCGAAATCCAGGAGCCTCGCACATTGACGTGTGCACACAAACATGCTCAGGTCCACCTCGGATCTCAAACATTCACACACAAAAGAAAATACACTCACATGTCCTGGTATGTATGTGCTCATGTTTCACTCACACTCATATGCTCACACTAGGTTAACTAGCTCACAGCAGTGAACCTGATACATATTCACTCACTCACACAAATGTGCTCACATCCATGCACATGGTCACACAGTCAGGGATGGACTTGAACGCATGCAAACATTAACATCAACACTCAAATATTGTCCTAGTTACATACTCTCAGATGTCCTGTTCACCTGTTCACACTGATGAGTGGGCAAACTCACATGTATGCGTGCATTCCAACATTCATTCCCTAACCTTAACACACTTCTAGTTCACTACTCAAACGCACGTAGTGACAGATTTACCTATACGTGTTAACACATATTTACATACATTCAGCCTCAGACCCGCAAACGTTCATATACTTAGGCCAAATTTCCCATGCCCCACCCACTGATGTGACCAAATTGACACGTTCACTCACACATGAGAGTAATTACAAATTCACTCGTGTTATAGACATGCTCATTGTGTTTATATACACAAACTGACCCATTCATTTGCCCATGCAGGTTTTCCTTGTCATGAACAATACCATGGTCACTAATATAGTTCCACACAAACAAGCTCACACTGACTCAGAGGCTCAGCAATTCACTCATTTACATAAATTCCGTTGCGTTTTCTCATACATAGGGGCACAAATTACCTTCCTCCAATGTAGTCATGTATTACCAAGATCACAAGAAGGCCTACTTGCCCATCCACTATACATGAATATGCTTTACATGATTCACCTGCTTACAGATTCATTTATACAGGTGAGCAGGAATAAATGTTCACTTTAAGTATGCAAATTTATATCCAAGGGAACACTCTCACCCATTTACAGGCTCACACGGCCATTGTCCAGACAGATGTGCTCGCATGCATACACTCATGCAATCACTCACAAAACACTCAAAGTTGCCCACCAATTCACTCCCATTCACAGACACATAGACATTCACACGTACCTACTGGCGTGTTCAGTCCTGGACACAAACATGTTCAAACATTCACTCAGTAACACAACCACGCCCATAGATCCACTCACTCAAGGACACAAGTATATACATTCTGATGCTCCCACTCCCACACTCCCACATACACCTTAACACTGCTTAAAATCAGGAACTTGTTGGTGACGGCCCCATGGCTTTCTGTTTAAGTTTGGCGCACTCCACTTTGGCGGCCCAGTGTTTGTGGGTTTGGATCCCTGGTGCAGACCTACACCACTCTTCAGCCATGCTGTGGCAGCGTCCCACATACAAAATAGAGGAGGAGTGTCACAGATGTTAGCTCAGGTCTAATCTTCCTCAAGCAAAGAAGAAGAGGATTGGCAACAGATGTTAGCTAGGGTCGAAGTTTCCTCACACACACACAAAAATCAGGAACGTGTTCACATAGACACTCACATACAGACATGCGCACGTCCTCCATGTAGCTCAAACATTCACCCCCAGAAGAAAATACACTCCTATGCACTTGCATTCATCAGTTCATTGATATGTCACTCACACCAATATCCTCACCTCTTCCCTAGCTCATGGCAACACACCTGATACACATTCACTCACTCACACAAACAAGTTGAAACATTCATGTGTTGAAGTATGCCCAGAAAATGGCTCATATTCATAGACACATATATATCCAGAAGCTCACACTGACACATTCACTCCTTCACAAAAACACTTTCCAATATTCACTCAATCACATGATCATGCCCACAAATTCATTCACATGGTGACTCGAATATATATACTCAGATGCTCCCACTCACACATTCACTCTCACATGCACATAAACATTGTGAAGATCAGGAACATGCTCACATGGATGCTCGCCCTAAAACGTGCTCACATCCACTGTGAAGCTCGCATATTGACTAACAGGAGAAAATACACACCCGTGCACCTATACTCAGGTTCATTTTTCACTCCCAGAAATGCACTCAACCCGTTAACGAACTGGCAGTGATAAACTCATGCCCATTCACTGACTCACACAAACATGCTCACCTCCATGTGCACACTCACACGTTTAAACTTACGCTTGAGCACACAAACCTCCCTGTCAGGAAACTCAGAGATGGAGAGCCTCACATATTCACTCTAAAGAAGATACATGTTCCTTCCCATGTACACACACACTTACACATTCACTCACTCACATTAACACGCTTACAATCCACTCTGCAAATTCACATGCTGACAAATTTACCCACATACGTACACATGAAAACATCCATTCCCACCCAAATGGTCACACATTCAGGCATGAAAAAATTCCCACACCTCACACACTTCACGACCCTAAGTACATATTCATTCACACGCATGAAGGGGATTACAAGGTAACTCACATGTTAGATAGATGCATGGCTGTTATACAGACACATTCCCTTACCCATGCAAGTTATCATGGTCCCAAACCATAACTTACTCCTGTATTCACTGGGACACATATATGGTCACACTCTACCAAGAAACTCACACGTTCACTCAATTACATCGCATACCAACAGTTGCATTCAATCACACACTTGCTCACAAGTTACTTATTCAAATATATTGACAAATTACCAAGATCACTTTTAAAACAAACTTACTGGCTCCTCAGAAATATGCTAACATGCATTCTCATGCTTATAGATCATGTGTCCAGGGGAGCACACCCTGTTCCAATTAAGCATACAAATTTACACCCAAGAAATCACTCTTCCCAACAAACAGTCTCACACCTACACTCTTGCACTTAGACACGCGGATACTCATGCCTTCCCTCACTCACAAAACGCTCTCAAATATTCACACAGTCAAGCTCATAAAGTCATTCACATTCAGAAAGTCTTATTCATTCACATGCATGCACAGGACACATTCAGTCCTTCCCGCGTACATGCTCAAACATTGGCTCCATCAAATGTCCATGCCCACAAATTCTCTCACACTGGGCTACTAATAGATACGCTCAGAGGCTTCCACTCACACCGTCAGTACAAATGTCATTCACATTCTCGAAATCCGGAAGATGCTCGCATAGGCATATGTACACAAACATGCTCACGTCCACCTCGGATCCCAAGCGTTTACCCACAAAAGATAAGACACTCACATGTCCTAGCATGTATGTGCTCATGTCTCACTCACACTACTATGCTCACACTAGGTTAACTAGCTCACAGCAGGGAACCTGATAACTGTTCACTCACTCACACAAACATGCTAACATCTATGCACATGGTCACAAATTCAAGGATGCACTTCAACGCATGCAAACATTTACATCAACGCTCTAACAATGTCCTACTAACACACTGTCAGATGTACGAGCTACACCTTCACACTTATGAGTGGGCAAGCTCACGTGTATGCACGCATTCCAACATTCATTCCCTAACCTTAACACGCTTCTAGTTCACTACTCAAACGCACATAGTGACAGATTTACCTGTACATGTTAACACATATTTACATACATTCAGCCTCAGACCCGCAAGCATTCATATACTTAGGTAAAATTTCCCATGCCCCACTCACTGATGTGACAAAATTGACACGTTCA
This sequence comes from Diceros bicornis minor, assembly GCF_020826845.1. NCBI lineage: Eukaryota > Metazoa > Chordata > Mammalia > Perissodactyla > Rhinocerotidae > Diceros > Diceros bicornis. Next base: position 99,157,371 of record NC_080781.1, on the reverse strand, counting down.
CACACATGAGAGTAATTACCAATTCACTCACGTTCCAGACATGTTCATTGTGTTTATATGCACAAACCGACCCATTCATTTGCCCATGTAGATTTTCCTTGTCATGAACCATACCGTGGTCACAAATATAACTGCACACGAACATGCTCGCACTGACACAGAAACTCATCGATTCACTCATTTACATAAAATCTGTTACGTTTTCTCACGCATAGAGGCACAAATTACCTTCCTCCAATATAGTCACATATTACCAAGATCACAAGAATGCATACTTGCACGTCCAGTCTACACGCATATGCTTAACATGATTCATCTGCTTACAAATTCATTTATACAGGTGAGCGTATGTAAATGTTTGCTTTAAGTATGCAAATTTATATCCAAGGGAACACTCGCACCCATTTGTAGGCTCACACAGCCATTGTCCAGACAGATGTGCTCACATGCATACACTCACGCACTCACTCACTCACAAAACACTATGTTGCCCACCAATTCACTCCCATTCACAGACACATAGACATTCACACGTACCTACTGGTGTGTTCAGTCCTGGACACAAACATGCTCAAACATTCGCTCAGTCACACAACCATGCCCATAGATTCACCCACTCAAGGACACAAGTATATACGTTCAGATGCTTCCACTCCCACACTCCCATATGCACCTTAACACTGCTTAAAATCAGGAACATGTTGGTGCCAGCCTCTTGACGTTGTGATTCAGTTTGGCACGCTCCACTTTGGCGGCCTGGTGTTTGTGGGTTTGGATCCCAGGCATGGACTTACAGCACTCTTCAGCCATGCTGTGGCGGGGACCAAGATACAAAATACAGGAGGAGTGTCACAGATGTTAGCTCAGGTCTAATCTTCCTCAAGGAAAACAGAGTAAGATTGGCAACAGATGTTAGCTAGGGTTGAATCTTCCTCACCAGAAAAAAAAAATCAGGAACATGTTCACATAGACACTCACATACAGACATGCTCACATCCTCCACGTAGCTCAAACATTTACCCCCAGAAGAAAATATACTGCTATGCACTTGCATTCATCCGTTCATTCATATTTCACTCACACCAGTATCCTCACCCCTTCCCTAGCTCACGGCAATGCACCTATACACATTCACTCACTCACACAAACAAGTTGAAGCATTCATGCATTGAAGTATGCCCATAAAATGGCTCATATTCATAGACACATATATATCCAGATGCTCACACCGACACGGTCACCTCTTCACACAAACGTGCGCAAATATTCACTCAGTCATTTGATGAAGCCAACCAATTTTTTCACACAGGTGAAACTGAGTATGAAGGAGTTAAAATTTCCCTGGATTAGAGTGAAACTGTGCCTCGTACCCACAAGGTTAACGTGAGGAAGAAAATAACCAAAGTTTCTGAGCTTGCCTTGCAGAACAGCAGGAGGACCGCTGATAAGAGAGGAACTTACTGACAGACCCCTGCCTGACTAAGCATCTTGCAGGAACATTGAGAAGCTAAAATGACTGACTGTAAACTTTAGACATCACAGACTAAAAATCCACCACATGCAACATGTAGAACAGACAGTCACGCCTGTGCGGAGGACTCAGAACTTCAGCCCCCAAGGCCACATGCTCCCCCTCCCCTACCTAAAACCTCAAATAAAAACTCTTGCTTGTAGTTTTTCAGGGAATTCGGGAGTACAGCGTTAGCTGCCCATTCTCCTTGCTCAGCGCTTTGCAATAAAATTCCTACTTTCTTCCACTACACCCGGTATCGGAGATTGGCTTGCTGTGTGAAGAGTGAGCGAACTCACTTCAGATTCAATATCAAATTTGGCGACCCAGATGGGGCATAGCCCTAAGTGGACGTCTCGCCTGTGGCACACTGGCCTCTGGCCAAGAGCCTCTCTTAGAAGCTGTCCTGCAGCTGCCTGAGCTCCCTGTCTCAGGGACAACCCCGAGCGATTGGCTGCTGACCAGATGTCATTGACCCATGGCGCTTTTGCTTTTGGTGGTGGAAGAAACTAGGTTTGGGACTTGGGAAGACGTCTCTCATAAGTAGCGGGCAGTTTTTGTTTTTGTCTTTGCGCTAACCTTTTCCAACAAGACCAGCCGGAAATAGTGGGTAATCAGAGCTCTGTTACACCTGGCAGCCCTCTGGGCTCCATCTGTTTTGGTTTGCAATGGATGTCCTTTTGTTGAGTTTCCTCGTTAACTGACTGAAATCTTATTTTTCCTTTTGTTTGTTTGCCTCTGTTTCAGGAGTTTTGTTCCAGGTTACTGGAGTTTGTTCTGGAGGGGGACCCAATTTGTTGAAAAGACTAAATATTTTTCACTCACAGAGGGACTCTTTGGCCCCATTTGTTTTGCTCCGTGTGTGTGTGTGTGTGTGTGTGTGTGTGTGTGTGTACGGTGCCATAATGGGAAACTCAGATTCAGTTCCCAGTGGTAACCCTCTAGGTTGCATATTGCAAAATTGGAATGTTTTCAGTTAGGAACCTATGAAAAAGAAAAATGGGATGAATAAAGTGGACATTAATTGGGTTAAAACAAAGATTTTAATAAAACACTGCCTAAGGTTGGGTGGGCCAAAGGGACTCCCTATTGCCCCCCCCTCAACGTTAAAGGACGTCAAACAAGCCCATTCTGTTTACTCCAATTTGGGGGGGAAAAAGCCAGAAGGCAGAAATCACAATGAGAAACCTGACCAACAATAGTTTGGGGCCACAGTCAGGCCACTAAGGTTGGTAAGATTATAAAGATTAAAGTGTTTGAGCTAACATTATATAAAGAGGTTATGTCAATTTTGCCTGAGTGTTTTTTGGGAATGGATGGTATGTCTAGCTGGGAATGCTTCCTCTACACAGTATTATGAGACCGAGACTTGTTAATGGACTCTTAATGGAAGTTATGATTAGAGGTATAAGAGTTGATAAAATTAAGGTAAAACTTTGTAAAAAAAATTGGTATATTTGAATGGGCTTTATGTGAAATGATTGCATCTCTTTTGCTTGATTGTATTACAGATTATGTTGTGGGGATAAACATCGTGTCTCACTGGGGAATGTTTCCCCTGCCTGACATTGTAAGAGCATATAAATCCACCCTTCAGGCAATTTTAGTTAAACATGCTAAAGGAGATCTCACTTTAAAATGGCCATTTTGGGGAACTTCTGTTTCAGACAAGTCCACTTTAAGGGTCACCCTTAAGAGAGAGAATTCAAAACCTCTCACAATGGAATGTATGCTTTGATTAATATGTAGAAGCTTCTAAAAGACAAAAAGACTTCAAAAACAGCTCTGAAAAGGATCCTAACAGTGAAAAGAAAAGAATCATTAGTAAAAATCTGTGGCCATCTGAATAGGTTCGTCTGCCAGAGGAACAGTTTGGATTCAACTATTCATTGAGTTTTGTACCTGAGACATGGCTCAAGTTTTGAAGATCTCTGTTTGTGTTTATCTGTATGTTTATGTATGTATTTCTCTCTATGTATTTGTCTGCCTCTGGATGATATAATTCCTAAAGAGCTCTGTTTAACTGGGTTGAAGTGGGTGCTTATATAAGTTGTTTCTAAATGTAGTAGAGACTGGCCCAGATGTCTTTCAAGTTAACATGATATAAAATGATCTTGGGTAAATAAGAACTTGTTGAAGTTTGTTGCTTTAATTGAAATCAACATGTTTTCAGAGTTATCAGCATCGGGTATGATACAGACATGTTATCTCTGTTACAAAATTGGTCAGCAAAAGGTAATAACTTAGAATAATAGCTGATTTTGTTTGATGTCTCATGAGGTTTTTGTAGGTAATCTAAATATAATTGTTGAGAACAGGTAAACTAAATAGATGTAAAAAGGATAAAAATTTTAGGGGGGGAGCTTTTTAACAGTAAACATGTGTTATGGTGTATGTACTTAAAACAACTTAAGATGATGGCTAACTGCTTTAATGTCACATAAAGTTTTTGTGAGTAATCTACACATAATTGTTGGGAACAAATGATTTAGATAGATGAAAATGAGTAAGAGTTTTTGAGTGCAATAATTATGTTTTATGGTCTGTATACTTGAAAAACAGCCTCCAAAATCTTTTTGGTTACTTGAAACTTTAGAGTTTTGCTAAGTTAAGTTAAATGATAGAAATGTTTTGGGTATCTGGATCATTTCCACACAAGGTAAAATATTAAAAAATGATTACTAAGCATAGATTTGTCTGCCTTTGGCTTCTTATCTCAGAGAAACATAAAGATGCTTAGGTTTATTGCTAAACATGTTTTGTGCATGCTGGAGAGTTTTCTATGAGAAAGTACATTTCTGTATACAAGGAAAGTACAATGTGTGTTTTCAGTAAAGAAGGTATAAAGAATGGAGATATTTTTGTTTGTTTTGTTAAGAAAGATAAATTTCTCCTAAAGTACTAGGAAGAAAAAAAGGAAAGAAAGCATGGGACAAATTCTGACTGTAAAAAGTAAGTGACAGAAGGTTTGCAGAAGTAAAACCCTGAGGAGTTTTCTGCACAGTCAAGTCGGCTGAGATTAAAATGAATTCAGTTAAACGAATGAGTTTCAGTATCAAGGGTAAGCTGGTGCAAAATTAGAACTTGGCTTTCTCTCTCTTTAAAAGATGATCTTTTTGAACTTTTGGTCTGCCCTTAATAAAGAGATTATAGAGGCTTTTTCTTTGCCTTTGAGTAAGTCTGCCTAGGCAACAGAAAGTCTATGCTGTGTTAAAATAATTTCCTATGTTCAAAAAAACTGAGGTCTCTCTATTAAGGTTTTAAAAAAACTGTCTAGGGGCCGGCCCGGTGGCGCAAGCGGTTAAGTGCGTGCGCTCCGCTGCGGCGGCCCGGGGTTCGCTGGTTCGGATCCCGGGCGCGCACCGACGCACTGCTTGGTAAGCCATGCTGTGGCGGCGTCCCATATAAAGTGGAGGAAGATGGGCACAGATGTTAGCCCAGGGCCGTCTTCCTCAGCAAAAAAAGAGGAGGATTGGCGGGTGTTAGCTCAGGGCTGATCTCCTCACAAAAAAAAAAAAAAACAAAAAACAAAAAAAAACTGTCTAAACTCCATCTGATTGCCTTGGACGTCTTCTGTTGTCACCTTGATTGAATGGATAACTAAGCATTGTTTCTTATTTGACAAAGTGTTTTAAATCCTTTTGACGTTTTTGACAAGCTTCCCTCAAGGTTCGAATCCTGGGTAAAGTCTTTCTTTTGACTTTTAAACAGGAACTTTGAGAATTTCCAATGGGTCCTGGGACATCTCAAAGAATTTGTTCTCTCTTTCTATAAAGAGAGATATTAAATTAATTAGACTTATTTGGCATGTTAAATTACATGAGATGCATTGTCGAATAAATGATGATAAACCTTCCTAGGTTATATTGTGTGGGTAGATGTTATTAATATATAAGTGTTTTTTAAAAATTACATGGCATTCCTAAAATTCTGAACTGTCTTGGTTATCAATCATAATTCTGTTTATTATCTCAAAGTGTTATATGTCACAGAAATGGCCAAGTGTCTTTGTCAATTGCCATTTTTGAATGTTTTGTTATTTGCAGACAGTTGTTGTTTTACTCTGATGTTTTTGCAGATGTGTTTCATCTTTAGAAAGATTCATGGAAAGGACTCTGACACTTGCCCTAGAATGCAGGTTTCTGATAAACTTTCAGATTATAAAACTGCGCTGGATAAAAAAATTACAGAACTCTGACAGAAAAACTGATGGCCTTGTAAAACTGCTAACAGAAGATCAAAATCAAGAATTAATTATATGGGGCTGAAGAAATTGATGAGGATGTTTATAATTTCTATGACTTTTTGTTTGAAATATTGCTGTTTTTTTAATGTTTTGTTTTTTCAAATTTAAGAAAATCTTTTTCTCTTAAGGAACTGTGACTTAGAGCAATTTGTAAGGAGAATTGAAGCATTTATCTTTTTCTCCCTATCGGAGCTCTCTAGAATTTGAAAACTCTTGATAGGTGAGTAGTCTTATTTTCATGGCAATATAGTTATTTGCATAAGTTCAATAAGAATCTGTTCTCCTTATAGCAGGACACGATTGGAAACACTGGTTATGTTAGCCAGGCTTTGACTGGCATGTCATATTAGAGAAAAACTTGCATAAACTCAGATATGACCAAACAACTTTAAGGGACAAGAATTGACTTTATGTAACAAATAAAGCCACATGGAAATATTGGTCTGGTACCTCGCTTACAGGGTTCCCAGAAACCTTACCAGGTGAGTTACGAAGGTGACTTCCCTGGCAGGTGCAAGAACCTCAGGATATTTTGAGGACCTTGAAGAGAGAGGAATTCACCCAAATCTGTAGACATTGCAGGCAGAGTCTGATGACAAGTCCTTGGCTTGGCTTTCCTGGCCTTAAGAGGCCTTTAAAGTTCAATCTGAGATTCCTTGTGAAAAGGTCCAGCAAAGCAGATTTAAAGGAGCCTATATGATCAATTGCTATTCTTGCTGCACTTATGTAAATAATTGGGCCAAGTTTATTGAAACTAGACTTATTTTGTGAACCAATGAGTATTAATTTGGCTATCTTTGGTAAAACTGAGGGTGATTTTAGAGAGAAAAATTATGTTTCAATAGAAACTATAATACACATTTGTGGATATTGGATTCTGGTTCTGTTCCTCGTCTTTGAGATTTTTGTTTTCTAGCTGCAAACTGAAGCTGGACAACTTGTGTTAAACTTAAGAGAGAACACCGTGAGAGTCCATGTTTAGACAATCTTCATGCCTCTTGCTGTATCAGCCACTCAAAAAGTTTGCCTGAGCACTCGGTGACATCATCAGACACATTTCAAACTGCAGGGGATACTTCAATCCTGACATCTGGAAATCTTCTTGACCGGCCATCCACTGGGCTCAGGAATTGGTTTGTAATTTGCTCCAACAATTAACCTTGTTTTCTTTTTGTTTCTCTGGAAATGCTTCTTGTTAAATACCTGGTTACTTGCTTGTACAATATAGGCCTATCTTTGGGAGACCCTTCCTCTGTTCTAGAGATGATCCAAAAGACCTGGAGATAACTCGAATTAAGGAACTAGATGCTGTCAGGTGTTCCTCTGCACCATTTTTGTCATGGAGACTGGGTCCTATTAAAATCCTGGAAACACAAGCACACAGAAGATCAACTTCATCCCAGCTGGATGGGACCATACAAGAAATGCCACAGGGAATGGGAACCATGCCATAGAAGAACATCACCCAAATCTTGGCTGGCTTCATACTGTAGACACTGACTTCTCCGAACGGACAAGTGAACCTCTGATAGACCTCAAATTGCTGTACAGAAGATGGTCTCCTAAAAATAAGTAATGAATGACTCCTAGGTTCTTACCTTACTTGTTGGACTATTAGACAGCAGGCTATGTGGCTACATCAAATTTCACTTGAGGTTCCAGGCCCTAACCTTGATTGGTTTACAGGCCTCCTCTCCTGGATTCCCCAAGGATTAAGGTCCATTATGGAGGGGATACTAAAAATTGGGCTGTGTATTTTGCTGATGTGTGGTTGTCTATGCAATTATAAAATGTGGACTTAAGTGTTGTTCCAAAGCCATTGATCAGAGTACTAAAATATTAGTCATGCAGAAAATACTTTGATCTCCCCCACTGGGTACCCAAGAATACTTTTAAGATATAGGTAGAACAATTTCATTCCTCTGAACTCGAACTTTGCCCTTTCACAGCAGGAAGCAGCTAGAGTGGTCTTCGCCCCCCATTCCCCAAGAGTGAGGAATGATAAAAAGAGAGGGGGGATTGAAACTGAGGATGAAGGAGTTAAAATTTCCCTGGATTAGGGTGAAACTGTGTCTTGTACCCACAAGGTTAACACGGGAAACAAAATAACCAAAGTTTCTGAGCTTCCCTTGCAGAACAGCAGGAGGACCACTGATAAGAGAGGAACTTGCTGACAGACCCCTGCCTGACTAAGCATCTTGCAGGAACATTGAGATGCTAAAATGACTGACTGTAAACTTTAGACGTCAAAGACTAAAAATCCACCGCATGCAACACATGGAACAGACAGTCACGCCTGTGTGGAGGACTCTTAGAACTTCAGCTCCCAAGGCCATGTGCTCCCCCTCCCCTACCTAAAACCTCAAATAAAAACCCTTGCTTGTAGCTTCTCTGGGAATTTGGGATTATAGCATTAGCTGCCCGTCCTCCTTGCTCAGTGCTTTGCAATAAAGTTCCTACTTTCTTCCACTACACCCAGTGTCAGAGATTGGCTTGCTGTGTGACGGATGAGTGAGCTCACTTCAGGTTCGATATCACAGGGACTCAAATATATATGCTCAAATGCTCCCACTCACACATTCACTTACACATGCACATTAATATTGTGAAAATCAGCAACATGCTCACATGGATGCTCGCACAAAAACATGCTCACATCCTCCATGAAACATACACTTTAAAACACACAAACATTGACGTCAACATTCACGTTGTCAACCCAACACACCCTCCTATGTATAAGTTCACACCTTCACTCATGAATGTACGTGCTGAAATATATTCACACGCTCATTTTCTCGCTCATATTTACATGCTTACAGTTCACACACTCAAATGTACATACTGACAAATTGACTCACACACATACACCTACTAAGATATATTCCCACTCCGACGCTCATACATTCACGCAGTCACACAAAATACCTCATAGCTCACTCACATAAGCATAATCACACATTCACTCATACACATGAAAGCAATTACAAATTCACACTGCAGACACTCATTGTGCTTATACGCACACACACATTCACTTTCCCATATAAATTATCACTGCTGCAAACACAACATGCTCACATATTAACTTGCACGAGAACATACACTCGCTTAGCATCTCACCAATTCACTTAGTTACATAAAAACTCTTACATTCGCTCACACATATGTGCATGAATTACCTTATTCAAATATAGTCATACATTATCGAGGTCACGTGAAAGGCACACTTAACCCGCTCAGTACTCCCTGATAGGCTAAGAGGGCTTTACATTCTAACAAATTAATTGCTAGCGATGAGAATGCCTAAATATTAGCTTTAGAAGCACAAATTTACACTCAATAAAACACTCACCTGTGAACACCTCATGCTAACACCCATGCACATGGCGACAAATTCAAGGATACACTTGGACACACAAACATTTACAGCAATACTCAAATATTGAAATACTAAGACACTCTCAGATGTAGAGGTTCACATATTTACTCTCATGAATGCACATGCTCACACATATGCACTTGCTCATTCACTCACTCACATTAAGATGCTTAAAAATCACTTGCTCAGGGGCCGGCCCGGTGGCGCAAGCGGTTGGGTGCGCACGCTCCGCTGCGGCGGCCCGGGGTTCGCTGGTTCGGATCCCAGGCGCGCACCGATGCACTGCTTTGGCAAGCCATGCTGTGGCGGCGTCCCATATAAAGTGGAGGAGGATGGGCATGGATGTTAGCCCAGGGCCGTCTTCCTCGGCAAAAAAAGAGGAGGATTGGCGGATGTTAGCACAGGGCTGATCTCCTCACAAAAAAAAAAAAAAAAAAATCACTTGCTCAAACACATATACTGACAAATTTACTCACACATATATACACTAACATACATTCACACTCGATGACTCACAATTCACACACAGACAAAATGGCCCCTACCTCACTCACATGACCATAATCACACATTCACTTAAAAACTTAGGCAGCATTATAAATTAACTGACACTCCAGAGACTCATTTTATTTATACATGCACACTCACACATTCACTTACCCATGCAGATTATCACTGTCACAAACAGTAACATGCTTACATGGTGAATTGTACACAAACGTGCTCACACCAAGAAGCTCACAATTTCATTCATTTACTTAAAAACCATTACAGTCACTCCCATACACATGCTCACAGATTACATTATTCAAATATATTCACACATAAACAATATCACACAAAAAAAACACATTTACCCTCTCACTACTCAGAAATATGATAACATGCTTACAAATTTATTCATACAGAAGAACACACTTAAATATTCACTTTAAGCACACAAATTTACACCTAAGTAAATACTCTCACCCACAAACATCCTCACACATGCAACATCACACAGAGATGTGCTCACATACATACACATGCTCACACATTCACTCACTCCCTTACCACACTCAAATGTGCCTGAAAATTCACTCACATTCAAAAACACCTATACATTCACACACATGCACTGCTTCACATAAACGTGCTAAAATATGCACTCAATCTCACGACCATTCTCACAAGTTCACTCACACAGGGACTAAAATATATACACTCAGATGCTTCCCGATGCTCCCACTCACACTTTCACTTACACAAGCACATTCTTAAAATCAGGAACATGCTCACATAGACACTTGTACACAAACATGCTCACATCCACCGTAAAGCCAACATCACACAGAGATGTGCTCACATACATACACATGCTCACACAGTCACTCACTCCCTTACCACACTCAAATGTGCCTGAAAATTCACTCACATTCAAAAACACCTATACATTCACACACATGCACTGCTTCACATAAACGTGCTAAAATATGCACTCAATCTCACGACCATTCTCACAAGTTCACTCACGCAGGGACTAAAATATATACACTCAGATGCTTCCCGATGCTCCCACTCACACTTTCACTTACACAAGCACATTCTTAAAATCAGGAACATGCTCACATAGACACTTGTACACAAACATGCTCACATCCACCGTAAAGCCAAACATTCGTTCACAGAAGAAAATACACTCATATGCACCTAACACTCACATGCTCACATTATCTTGCATAAATATGCACACACATCAACTAGCTCACAGCAACAAACCTGACACACATTCTTTCATGCACATGAACATGTTAACAGCATATTGTCCATAAAAAATTGCACTATATAGAGTTTAACAGGCAAGAAAGGCTTTATTCAAGACTATTGTAGTAGGGGAAAGAAATTAAACTCAACTCCACATACAACAGAGACAGGTGAGGATTCATGGCCAACAGGGAGGGTGAGGGAGTTAGTGAATGGAAAATTACTAAGAGGAACTTGGTTAGGTACCACGTTGGTTAATTTTGTGCGTCAACTTGATTGGACTAAGGGATGCCCAGATAGCTAGTAAAACATTTCTTGATGTGTCTGTGAAGGTGATTCCAGAAGAGATGAGCACTTGAATTGGTAAATTGAGTAAAGATAATTGCCCTCACCAATGCAAGCGGGCAACATGCAATCCACTGAGGGCCTGAATAGAACAAAACGGCAAAGGAAGGACGAATTTGCTCTTTGCCTGAGCTGGGGCATCCATCTTCTCCTGCTCTCAGACAGCGGTACTCCTAGTTCTTGGGCCTTTGGGCTTGGACTGGGACTTACACCATTGGCCCCCTGATTCTTGGGCTTTTGGACTCAAACTGGGACTTGCTCCCCTGGTTCTCAGGCCTTCAGACTCAGACTGAACTATACCACTGGCTTTTCTGGTTCTCCAGCTTGCAGACAGCAGATCATGGGACTTCTCAGCCTCCATAACTGCATGAGCCAATTCCTATGATAAATCTGCTCATATCTATATCTAACAGAGGAACAGAACCAATACGATCGATATATAAAGATATATATATGTAATTATAGATATCTAGATATCTTACATAGAGTAATCTATATATCTACAGCTAGATATATAGATTAATATAGATATCTAGATATCTACAATACAGATATTTAGATATAGAGATAGATATCGATCTATAGATATTGATAAATAAGATAGCTATAGATCTATAGATATCTTATTCCTTCTTTTCCTCTGGAGAATCCTGATTAACCCAGATATCAAAGGGGGCTGAGGGGGGTGGAACTTGATTAGATATCAAGGGGAGGGATGAAAAATTTGATTATATATGAAGGATGGGGGGGATTCTCGCTAAACTAGCTTAGAAGGATTTTTGCTAAAACTGGGCTTGATGGGCTGAAGATAGGGTCAAGCTTGAGGCCTAGTCAAGAATAGAGCTAAGAACAGCCTAAAGTTTGGTCAGGGAGAGAGTTCTTGTCAGTTACCCCTCTTGTATATAAGACTATATAGGTCTATTTCTTATTTGGTCACCTCTTGTTCATTAAGGACCAGCTGAACTATCTGTTGACACTTGGCAGTAGAGGATATTTGCTAGATGGTATGAGCGATCAGGCATTTAATGAGGGGGATTTCTGTGAAAAGAAAAAGAAAGACTGATGTTTGGAGTGGACTATTTAAACCCAGTTTCTGAGTCCAGAAGGAGAGCCAGTTGAGAAAATTTCTAGATCTGGGCTTGAGGCATGTTTAGATGGCAGAGTAAAGATGGCTGTGACAATCTGACGGGTTTCCTAGTTTGCAGTGAATGTTTTTGCTGATGGCATAGACATCAGAGAGGTTTTGGTAAGATCGTCCAGACTCATGATTATTTCCTGAAGTAGAGCATGAAAGATGTGGGAGTTTTGGTGAATTTCCTGAGTGGCCCATACAGCAGCAGTTCCCGGCACAAAGGTTGTCCATACATGATCTGCCATAGTGGTGAGTCCTTTGAAGTTTATATCATGTTGTCTAGCTTCGGCTCACAGGGCTTCTTTAGAGCCTATGGGGAAAGCCAGTTACAGGACAGCCTCGAGTTCCAGTAAGGACCTGGACAGTCAGCTTTGAGTTCTCAGTGACTTCAAGTCAGAAGGGTTGGAGAAAAATTGGAAATGTTAGTTTGAAGAGTTGCAGCCAGATATTGAAGGAAATTGGAAGAATTGAGAATTTGGTAAGGACTGACACAATATGCGAGATAGATAGCAGGATCTAGTCCAATTACAGGTAGGTAACAAAACCATGTAGTTTACAAAGAAGTGCAAAACAGCTCAAAGACAATGAACAGGACTAGAATCTGATACCTCACAGGGATGTATTTTCTATTTAAATATAAAATTGATCTCAACGGTCACCTCATTTTTGATCAAAGATAATCAGAGATTATTCTTGTTTATAAAATGTTTAGTCTCATTAGATTTGGCCTGATTATTTACCTGAGTGCAGCAAGAACGGTAATTGACCACATAGGCATGACTTTAAAAAAAACCTCTCAGTGCTGTGAAGCCAAGCCAAGAACTCACCAGCAGAATTTACCTGCAGTACCTGTAGATTTGGGCAAATTACTCTCTTCTTGAAGTCCCCAAAATATCCTGTTTCCCGGGCTTGCCAGGAGGTGACCTCTCCTACTGAACTGTAAGGCTGAGAAACCTGTAATCTAAGTACCAGGCCCGTTTTTCCAAGAGGACTTTGTAAGCATTGGCTCCATGAAGTGTCCTTTAGTTCCATAAAACTGTCTGGTCATATCTGATTATACGCATCATTCTGAAATATGATATTCCACTCAAAGCTTTGGTTATATAGTCAATTTTTTCAATTATGTTCTGTTACAAAGAAGACAGATTCTTATTGAACCTATGCAATTAATTTTATTACCACAAAAATAAGAATTTTTTTTTTTTTTTTTTTTTTTTTTTTTTTTTGTGAGGAGATCAGCCCTGTGCTAACATCCGCCAATCCTCCTCTTTTTTTTTGCTGAGGAAGACGGCCCTGGGCTAACATCTGTGCCCATCTTCCTCCACTTTATATGGGACGCCGCCACAGCATGGCTTGCCAAGCAGTGGGTCGGTGCGCGCCCGGGATCCGAACCAGCGAACCCCGGGCCGCCGCAGCGGAGCGCGCGCACTTAACCGCTTGCGCCACCCGGCCGGCCCCAAAAATAAGAATATTTAATAAGAATATTCAAATTCTGGAGTGATCAGGCAGGGGGAAAAGGGTAAATATTTTGTTTCTGTTTACAAAAGTATAATCTGCTAAACTGTTATGAATTTCGGATAGCTGAAGTTAGAAGAGAAAGGGGTTCTTTATATACAGAAAATAGAACATTAAAGCATCAGCGATAGTCCAAACAAAGGCCATAATCATCCTTAATCAGTTCACGCAGCCCTATGTAATTCTTGTTCTGCTTGATCTTGTGTTAGCCATCTCATGAACACATCGGCTTCTCCAATAAAGTTCTGGAAATCCTGACTCATTTCAGTGGTATAGTCTCAAAGTTATTTCAGTAAATGCCATTAGGGGTTCTGTGCCCCAGAGTACCTGGCATAGTCCTTCCTATGGGACTTCAAGACAGTCCCATTTTGTTGAAGACAAACACTCTGGCCTGTAGCAGACTGCAAGAGCTTTCAGGGAAGCGTCAAAGTAAAACAACCATTTATGGATGACAAAAGACTTAAAATGGCCGTGGTGAAAGATGTGATGAAAGTTAATTCTAAAAATAATGCAGTTGACAAGGACATTTGGTTGTTTCTGTGGCATACAACATTTTAAAATAATAACTGGAATTATGACTGATAGCATTATGCTGATGTTGTGTAATATCAGGCAGAGCAGCACCAGGATATATCATGGACAGCAAGGGCACTGACATTTCTAGGAACATAATACAATTTCTAAAATATTTATATTAATAATATTGTACCCATACAAATGTAAACTAGAGAAGGTTAAGCATCTCTTCTTCTTTGACAATGCTTCCCAAGCAACTCAACATAACAAACAAACCTAATTATTTTTAACATCTCTCAGTTTAAGGGCGAAAGAATAAACTCTTTGTGATTTTCCAGGAGCCCTCTGGAAAGTCTCAAAGTCACTTTGAGGTCAAGAAGGTTTCATTTGGGACTTGATTTGGGGAAGACAAAATATCACAAGTTGTTAAAAATGTGAAAAGGTTTGAACACTTGGCTTAATAGGATTATGGGTCACTAAGAAACTATTTGGCTACCCATTTAACCAAAGCGACAATAGAAGATTTCAAGAGTAAATGTTAGAAATAACATGGTTGAAAACAACATTATCTCTTTTAGAAGTGAGAAGACTCAGTTCTCTTACATAATAAAAGACATGATAAGTCAACATGAAGCACAGGAAATTATCCTGATAAGACACAGAATCTGTGCCTTCTAGGCAGGTTACCTAGAAGGTAAGGAAAAACCTTTTACAATCTCTTATTAAGAGCAGACCTAAGAAAATTTTGTCTTAGCAACTTTCAAATATGCAATAGAGTGTTATTAACTACAGTCGCCATGCTGTACATTACATCCCCAGGACTTATTTATTTTGTAACCAGGTGTCTTTTGACCACCTTCACCCATTTGACCCACCCACCCCCACCTCTGGCAAGCATCAATCTGTTCTCCCTATCTGAGTTCAGGGTTTTGTTTTTTTGTTTGTTTTGTTTTGTTGTTTTAGATTCCACATATAAATGAGATCATACAGTATTTGCCTTTCTCTGTCTGACTTATTTCACATAGTGTAATGCCCTCAAGGTCCATCCAGGTTATTGCAAATGGCAGAATTTCCTCCTTTTTTATGGCTGAATAATATTCCATTGTGTATATATACCACATTTTCTTTATCCATTCATACATTGAAACTAATATAACGTTAATATTCTCATAATCAGGAACGTGCTCACACGGATACTCACACACAAACACGCTTACATCCACCGTAAAGCTCAAACATTCATAAAAGAAAATACATTCACATGCACTTACACTCACATTTCATTCCACAAATATACTCACATATTAACTAGCTCACAGCAACGAACCCAATACATATTTGCTCATTCACAGGAACATGCTAATGTCCATGCAGCTCCTCACGGCAGTGGATCAGCAGGCAAAGAAAGGAGTTTCTATAGTAGTGGGGCAAGCTGATCCTGATTACCATGCAGAGATGTGAGCTGTTGCTATGTAATGGGGATAGGGAGAAGTATGTCTGAACTCAGAGGATTCATCAGGAATTCTTTCCGTGCTTCTCCTCCAGTAACAATGGTAAATGGAATCAGTATTAATTAGCTGTTGATTTCTTTATAATTTTAAGAATTGTTTACACTCGAGATCTTGGCTAAGTGGGGCTGAATGCAACAAAAAGTCTTGGGCTGTTGACTCAGAAATAACTCTAGGAAGCCTGCTTTTTAAGGTCTATCACGCTTAGCCTGGTCCTTTAAAAGAAGCATCTCTCTTTCTTTATTAATTCTTTGGAGGCTTGGGGTGAATTCAGCAGTGCTTATTAAACACCTTCCTGAGAGAAGTCAAGATGGTGGCATAAGCAGACTCTGAACTCACCTCCTCCTGCGGACACAGCCAATTTACAACTACTCATGGAAAAATTACCCCTGAAGGAGAACTGAAAACTGGATAAGAGGAACTCCTGCAACAAAGGACAATCCCAATTGAGGTGGAAGAGGCAGAAACTCCCGTCTGGAGAGGAAAAACGCCACCTTGACAAGCTGCCAGCTTCACAGCCACCCAGGAGCAGCCTAAAGGTATGCAGCCCTCCCTGGAGGAGCGGGGCCCTGAGCTGGGGAGCGCCCCCGCTGTAGGCATTTTGTGGACCTGGCACAATCGAGACGAGCGGCATAATATCTGACTTTGCCTGCTACTAAAACGTTGGGGAGTACCCCCAGAAAAGCTGGTTCACAAAGAAATTAAAACCGGCTCTTAAAGGGCCCACGTGCAAACTCACCCGTTTCAGAAAGCAACCTAAAATCACCAGAAAGAAAGGTGCACGGTGCTTTGGTGAAAAGAGACTCACCTGATAGGCGCTGAGTGCATCTCGGTGAGAGGTGAGACCTCTCCAGGGACTGGAACATTGGCAGCGGCCACTGTTGTGGCCTGGTGTGGGTGTGCTGACACAGACGCCATTGGAGTTCTCCCTGGGACCTGCTAGCCCACGGTTTGCCCCACCCACTAGAGCACCAATTTAATCCAGCTCAGCCAGGGCAGGCAGCCCACCCTAGGGACTGGCCCCACCCAACAACAAGCCCTCAGGCAACGTGTGGGCCTGCATAGATTGGTGACTGGATTCTCTGCAGCCTGGCGACTGAGCCCTCTTCAGTGGGGCAGGGCGTGCACAAGGAGTGGGTGGAGACTGTGGGGTGATGGTGGAGTGTGTGGGGCTCCCGCCAAGGAGAGACTGGGTCCACTTCAGAAGGTCGGGGTGTGCAACAGGGCAGGACTGTTGACTGTGTGTGTGGACCTGCGCGTGGCGGGGCTTGTCAGCTGCAGAAGACTTGTGCTTCTCAAAGACCCACATAGGGGGTTTGCCCCACCTTCCAAAGCCTGAAACAATTGGGTGCTCCTGTGCCTGAGGCCAGCCCCACCCAGCTGCAATCCTCAGAGAGCTGACAAGAGACCTAAAGGCTGGAGGCTTATAGCAATTGTAAGCGTCTGAGCCTAACAACCTGCCACGCTGGGGGCCTACTCACTTAAAAGAAATACTGCAACACAAATGTTGTATTAGAACTTGCAGCCAACTGTGCTGGGGCTTCCCACACCCGATAAGGAGACTGAAGGGCCCACAACAACTACAAGCAGCCGAGCATTACAACAACTGGCCAGGAGCATAACTCAGCCTCCCTGGGCGCCTACAGGGAGAGCAAACATGCCACAACAGAAGGACACATGTAGCCCACATAGGGGTCACTCCTGGAACATTGAGAACTGAGGGAAGCACACTGCAGGCCTCCTAAGGCATCACTTATATAAGGTCACCTACCCAAGAGCAGGAGACGTAGCTGACCTACCTAATACACAGACACAAGCACAGGGAAAGAGGCAAAATGAGGAGGCAAGGAAATACATTCCAAGTAAGGGAACAGGACAAAACCCCAGAAAAGGAACTAAGTGAAACAGAAATGAGCAACCTATCTGACAGAGAGTTCAAACAAAGAGTGTTAAGGATGCTTACTGATCTGGGGAGAAGAATAGATGAACTCAGTGAGAATGTCAACAAAGAACTGGAAGATATAAAAAAGAACCAATCAGAAATGAATAATACAATACTGGAAATGAAAAATTCACTAGAGGGACTCAAAAGCAGAGTAGAGGATATAGAAGAACGGATCGGCGAGCTGGATGAAAGACTAGAAGAAATTACCCAAGCTCAACAGGTAAAAGAAAAAATAGTTAAAAAGAGTGAGGACAGTCTAAGGGACCTCTGGGACAACATTAAGCACACTAACATCCATGTTATAGGTGTCCCAGAAGAAGAAGAGTGAGACAAAGGGGCAGGGAATCTATTTGATGAAATAATAGATGAAAACTTCCCTAACCTAAGGAAGGAAACAGACATCCAGGTACAGGAAGCACAGAGAGCACCAAACAAGATAAACCCAAAGAGGCCCACACCAAGACACATCATAATCAAAATGTCCAGAATTAAAGATAAAGAGAGAATCCTAAAAGCCGCGAGATAAAGGCAAGTTGCATACAAAGGAAACCCCATAAGGCTATCAGCTGACTTCTCAGCAGAAACCTTACAGGCCAGAGGAGAGTGGCACGATATATTTAAAGTGCTAAAAGGAAAAATCTTACAGCCAAGAATACTCTACCCGGCAAGGTTATCATTCAAAATGGAAGGAGAGATAAAAAGTTTCCCAGACAAGCAAAAATTAAAGGAGTTTGTCACCAAGAAACCAGTGCTACAAGAAATGTTAAAGGGACTGATTTAAGGGGAAAAGAGAAGACCACAAATAGGAAAAATTATCTATTTCCATGATAAGAGGGGAATGGATACAAATGCACAAAAAAGAGGTTAGATATGATATCAAAAACATAAAATGAGGGAGGAAGGGAGTAAAAGAGTAGAGCTTTCAGACAGAGGTCAAACTAAAGAGACCATCAATTCTGTATGGAGGACTACTAAAACACTGAGGAAAAAAAAAGTTAAAAAATGGCAGTAACTACATACTTACCAATAGTTACTTTAAACGTCAATGGACTAAATGCTCCAATTAAAAGGCATAGTGTGGCTGATTGGATAAAACAACAAGACCCCTATATATGCTGCATACAAGAGACACACTTCAGACCTAAAGACACTCACAAACTGAAAGTGAAGGGATGGAAAAAGATACTCCACGCAAATGGCAATGAAAAGAAAGCTGGGGTAGCAGTACTCATATCAGACAAAATAGACTTTAAAACAAAAACTGTAAAAAGAGACAAAGAAGCGCATTACATAATGATCAAGGGAACAATCTAACAAGAGGATATAACACTTGTAAATATCTGTGCACCCAACATAGGAGCACCTAAATATATAAAGCAATTATTAACAGACATAAAAACAGAAATAGACATTAACACAATAATAGTAGGGGACTTTAACACTCCACTTACACCAACAGATAGATCATCCAAACAGAAGATCAATAAGGAAACATTGGCCTTAAATTACACACTTGAACAGATGGACCTAGTAGATATATACAGAGCATTCCATCCAAAAACCGAAGAATACACGTTCTTTTCAAATGCACATGGAACATTCTCCAGGATTGATCACATATTAGGCCACGAAACAAGTCTACATAAATTTAAGAAGATTGAAATAATACCAAGCATCTTTTCTGACCACAATGGTATGAAACTAGAAATCAACTATAGGAAGAAAAATCAGAAAAGCCACAAATACATGGAGATTAAACAAAATGCTACTGAACAACGATTGGGTCAATGAAGAAATCAGAGGGATAATTCGGTACATGTGTGTGGTGATGGGTTGTAATTAGTATTTTGGTGGTGAACATGATGTAATCTATGCAGAAATAGAAGTATAATGATGTACACCTGAAATTTATACAATGTTATAAACCAATGTTACTGCAATAAACAAAAAATTAAAATGCAAAAAAAAGAAATCAAAGGAGAAATCAAAAAATGCCTGGAGACAAATGAAAATGAAAATACGACATGCCAGAATTTATGGGATACAGCAAAAGCAGTTCTAAGAGGGAAGTTTATAGCAATACAGGCCTATCTCAACAAACAAGTAAAATCTCAAATGAACAATCTAACAATGCACCTAAAGGAACTGGAAAAAGAAGAACAAACAGAGCCCCAAATCAGTAGAAGAAGGGAAATAATAAAAATCAGAGCAGAAATAAATGAAATAGAGACTAAAAAAACAATAGAAAAAATTAATAAAACCAAGAGCTGGTTCTTTGAAAAGATAAACAAAATTGACAAACCTTTAGCTAGACTCACGAAGAAAAAAAGAGAGAAGGCTCAAATAAGTAAAATCAGAAATGAAAGAGGAGAAATTACAACAGACACCTCAGAAATACAAAAGATTATAAGAGAATATTATGAAAAGCTATATGCCAACAAATTCGACAATCTGGAAGAAATGGATAAATTCTTAGAATGATACAACCTTCCAAAACTGGATCAAGAAGAAATAGAGAACTTGAATAGATCAATCAGCAGTAAGGATGTCAAAACAGTAATCACAAACCTCCCCAAGAATAAAAGTCCAGGACCAGACGGCTTCCCTGGTGAATTCTACCAAACATTCAAAGAAGACTTAATACATATCCTTGTCAAACTCTTCCAAAAAATTGAGGATGGGGGGAAGCACCCTAACTCATTCTACGAAGCCGACATTACCCTGATACCAAAACCAGGCAAGGACAACACAAAAATAGAAAATTACAGGCCAATATCACTGATGAACATCGTTGTAAAAATCCTCAACAAAATACTAGCAAATCGCATACAACATACATTAAAAAGATTATACACCATGATCAAGTGGGATTTATTCCAGTTATGCGGGGATGGTTCAACATTCGCAAATCAATCAACGTAATACACCACATTAATAAAATGAAGAATAAAAATCACATGATCATCTCAATAGATGCAGAGAAAGCATTTGACAAGATACAGCATCCATTTATGATAAAAACTCTGAATCAAATGCATATAGAATGAAAGTACCTCAACATAATAAAGGACATATATGACAAACCCACAGCTAATATCATCCTCAATGGTGAAAAACTGAAAGCTATCCCTCTAAGAACAGGAACCAGACAAGGATGCCCACTGTCACCACTCCTATTTAACATAGTACTGGAAGTCCTAGCCAGAGCAATCAGGCAAGAAAAAGAAATAAAAGGGATCCAAACTGTAAAGAAAGAAGTGAGACTCTCACTATTTGCAGATGACATGATTTTATATATAGAAAACCCTAAAGAATCCACCAAAAAAATTTTAGAAGTAATAAACGAATACGGTAAGTTGCAGGATATAAAATCAACATACAAAAATCAGTTGCATTTCTATACACTAACAACAAAGTAGCAGAAAGAGAAATTAAGAATACCATCCCATTTACAATTGCAACAAAAAGAATAAAATACCTAGGAACAAACATAACCAAAGAGGTGAAAGATCTGTACACTGAAAACTATAAAACATTGCTGAAAGAAATGGAAGACACAAAGAAATGGAACGATATTCCGTACTTTTGGATTGGAAGGATTAACATAGTTAAGATGTCCATACTTCCTAAAGCAACCTATAGATTCAATGCAATCACTATCAAAGTTCCAACAACATTTTTTACAGATACAGAACAAAGAATCCTAAAATTTATATGGAACAACAAAAGACCCCAAATAGCTAAAGGAATCCTGAGAAAAAAGAACAAAGCTGGAGGTATCATACTCCCTGATTTCAAAATATACTACAAAGCTATTGTAACCAAAACAGCATGGTACTGGTACAAAAACAGATACACAGATCAATGGAATAGAATCGAAAGCCCAGAAATAAACCCACACATCTATGACAGCGAATCTTCGACAAAGGAGCCAAGAACAAACAATGGAGAAAAGAAAGTCTCTTCAACAAATGGTGTTGGGAAAACTGGACAGCCACATGCAAAAAAGAAAAAAAGAAAATAGACCCCTATCTTACACCATACACAAAAATTAACTCCAAATGGATTAAAGACTTGAATGTAAGACCTGAAACTATGAAAATTCTAGAAGAAAACAGGCAGTACACTCTTCGACATCGGTCTTAGCAACATATTTTCAAGCACAATGTGTGATCGGACAAGAGAAACAATAGAAAAAATAAATGGGACTACATCAACCTAAAAAGCTTCTGCACAGCAAAGAAAACCATCAACAAAATGAAAAGGCAACCTAACAATTGGGAGAAGATACTTGCAAACCATACATCTGATAAGAGGTTAATCTCCAAAATATATAAAGAACTCATGCATCTCAACAACAAAAAAACTAACAACCCAATTAAAAAATGGGCAAAAGACCTGAACAGACATTTCTCCAAAGAAGATATACAGATGGCCAACAGGCACATGAAAAGATGTTCAACATCGTTAACCATCAGGGAAATGCAAATCAAAACTACAATGAGATAGCACCTCATGCACATCAGAATGGCTATAATTAACGAGACAGGAAACAACAAGTGTTGGAGAGGATGTGGAGAGAAGGGAACTCTCATACACTGCTGGTGGGATTGCAAACTGGTGCAACCACTATGGAAGGCAGTATGGAGATTCCTCAAAAAATTAAGGATAGAACTACCATATGATCCAGCTATTCCACTGCTGGGTATTTATCCAAATGACTTGAAAACGCCAATGCGTAAAGGTACATGCACCCCTGTGTTCATTGCAGCATTATTCACAATAGCCAAGACTGAGATGCAACCTAAGTGCCCATCAAGGGATGAATGGATAAAGAAGATGAGGTATATATACACAGTGGAACACTGCTCAGCCATAAGAAACCATGAAATCCAGCCATTTGTGACAACATGGATGGACATTGAGGCTATTATGCAAAGTGAAATAAGTCAGAGGGAGAAGGTCAAATACCGTATGATTTCCTTCATTAAGTAGTAGATAATAACAACGACAAACAAACACATAGAGACAGAGATTGGATTGGTGGTTACCAGAGGGGAAATGGGGAGGGAGGAGGGCGAAAGGGATAATTCGGCGCGTGTGTGGTGATGGGTTGTAATTAGTATTTGCGTGGTGAACATGATGTAATCTACGCAGAAATAGAAGTAGAATGATGTACACCTGAAATTTATACAACGTTATAAACCAATGTTACTGCAATAAACAAAAAATTTTTTTAAAAAAAGGTTAAAAAATAATAATAATAAACACCTTCCTGCTCCTGCTTTTTAAACACTTCTCCAACTCTCTGTTCTGACTGCATCCATTTCAACTTTGTATGTTTTTTTTTTCAAAGTAGCTTTAATCATGTTGAAATGTCAAAATTCTTATTTTCTCTCTCTTATGGCAGGTTTTTACTATCCCTGAAATCTGAACTATTTAATTTTTTATGACTCTGTCCCTGTTGGCGTGAGCCATCTCCAGGTGGAAATCAGGTAACAATTCACCCTGTGTAGCAGGATGCCTCCATATTGGAACACTTTAGTTTTGCCAGCAATGGTAGAATTAAAAGGACAGGACATGCGTGGGCTTCAAGGGTAACCCAGGACTCGAAGCCCTCAAGGGAAAGGGAGAAAGGATCCAAACTCTATAAGCTGAGGGTCTTGAAAATTCATTGGACTCCAGGCATGTCAATCCTCACCTTTCAGCAAATCAGCTTAGAGCTCACGATGGGGGAAGTAGACCTTTGTTGACTCTTCTAAGCTCCGCCTCCTGTCACCCGCCCATCCGATTCTTTCCCACCTCGTCCCATGCCACCTCAGGCGCAGTCATGGTTGGCTACTCCTCAGACCGCCCCCCTGCCTTTCCTGTAGCGGGGCCCCAATAGGCAGCGTCACAGACTGTTTTCCCCTCTGCCGCCATCACCTCCACCGCCCCGACCGCTTCCCGGCAGGCCTTGCTGCCAACAGGCTTCCGTCGGCTGCCATCACCTTGGTGGCCGCCATCTTTGCCACCTCTATCAAGCAGCCAGATCACTTTCTGGGTTCAGGCACTGCGTGGTGCGTCACTCCCGCCATGTCTGCCGTAGAGAAGGGAAGCCCAGCCCCAGGTGGCCAAAATGGAGCCAGTGGTAGGGTGGGCCAGGACCCGGGATCCACCAGGCCTGCGGAATGGGGGGCCGGAGTCGCGAGGGCTGCAGACCCTAGGGATTTCCAGGCAGTCGTGCAAGCCCATTTGTAGGAGGACGAGGGTGGGCAGGAAGTCCCCCAGCCCATCGTCGAGGAGGACTGGGATGTACAGCAGGTAGAAGAGGAGGAGGGTGTGCAAGAAGAGGAGGAGGAAGTTGAAGAGGAGGAGGAGGATGAAGAGGAGGATGAAGATGAGGGAGAGAACGACGAGGAGGAGGGAGAAGCAGAAGGGGATGAGGACGAGGAAGAGGAGGAGGAAGAAAGCAATGAGGAAGAGTGTGAGAATGATGCGGACAAAGTGGAAGAGGAGGATGGTAAGGAGGGGGCAGAAGTCGTCGTGGGCTTCTGTGGTCCCTGTTCTGGGATCTGGTCCATTCCCTTCTACACCGTATCGGTTAGAATGACCACGTCCTGGTCCGGGCCCATGCAGACTGCATGGGAGGGAACCCAAGGGAGGGAACCACGTCCCAGGAGCCAAGGTCTGGGAGGGCAAGTATCTGGCAGAGGGCACATCACCCTAGGAGCAGGAAGGACCCACAGAGAGGGCTGCATCCCACAAGGCAGAGGAACCGGTGGAGGTCAAGGTCTGGGAGGGCGGGGTGCTGGCTGACACTGCCGTGTCCTGGGGAGGCTGGGGCCTATGCACCCTAGGAGACTGAGGTGGTGAATGGAGGCAACATCTTCAGGCTCTTGGAACCTCTGTTGGTGCAGCTGGCTCACTTGCAGGCGACTCTTAGCACTTGCCTCAGGTGATTAAGCAACAGGTCAATGTTTTCAAAACACTTCAGGCTGAATGTACCCAATTCTATAAAGACCTGTACAGTCTTGAGAATAAGTACGATTTTTACAACCTCTCTTTGATGAGAGATCTGAGATCGTCGGTGCAATTTATGAGCCCACAGAAGGTGAATGTCAGTGGGAAGTAGGTGTTCAGGAAGGAGCTTGGGAGGAAATGGACAGTGAGCCTGAAGGAAAGGGGCAAACAAATGGTTTACCTCACTTTTGGTTGATGGCTTTTAAAGATGTAAAGATTCTTGGTAAGATGATCCAAGAAAATGATGAAATTGCCCTGGAGCACTTTTCAAGGATTGGGGAACCAATGAGTTTCACCATAGAATGTGTCTTTATTACAAACAAATATTTCCCAATGAAGTTTTGACACAAATATACAAAATGCTATCAGAACCAGACTTCTGATCCCTTCTTCTCCCACGGGCCAGAAATAATCAGCAGCACAGGGTGTGAGGTCTAGTGGAAACAGAGAAAAAAACATCATCACAAAATTATCAAGCAGCAGAAATGTGAGGGCCATGGAAGCGTCGTTTCAACCAGTAGGAACATGCCCAGCTATTCTTTTTATTTTATTTTATTATTTTTTTTAATTTATTTTTTTATTGAGGTAACACTGGTTTATACCATTATATAAATTTCCGGTGTACATCATTATATTTCGACTTCTGTATAGACTACATCATGCAAAAGGGGTAAAGGGGGACAATTGTGTGGTGGCAGATGGAAACAAGACTTCTTTTTTTTTTTTTTAACGAATTTCTATTCTCTAGGTTCTCCTGAGGGCAGAGTGCTGGATGTTGATACTGATTTTAAACTGAAATATTGTTTCCACGAACTTGTGGTCCCGAAGTCCGTATCATTCTTCGCTAAAGAAGCGGCTGAATGTAAGTATGAAAACGTTGACGAAGTGGCCCAAGAAGCTGGAGGTGAAGAAGAGGAAGAGGCTGAATATGAAGAAAAAGAAGAAGGACTCGAAATGGACAGGGGCTCAGCAGAGGGCAGCCCCGGAGAATCCAGGTATTAATGTGTAGCCTTGACGATCATTCCTGACATATACCTGTTACTGACAACTTTATGTTTTGAATTATTGCTGTAAACTAAATAAAAAAATTTTGAAATTCAGTTTTGAAAAAAAGTTTAACATTAATAATATACTTGTATTCTAGATAATATAGAAGGCAGTATATTCTGAAATGTACTTCATTCTTAGCTACAAGTCCTTTGTGCTGTAGCTATAAGACCGCTAGAGATGGGAAATTTATCAGACCTAGGAAATTTAGAGACCAATGTTTTTTGAGAGAATGGTCACCAGAAACAGCAGCTAAAGGGCCTAGGCCATGCACTGGCTGTGCCTTCTTCCCTGGGCCACAGAATTGTAGTCTCTTGTAATAGCGATGCCTTTGAGAAGGTGACTCCTTCCAAAGTAGTAAGACAGTATTTCATGATTAATTCACAAATATTAGTTCAATTTAGATTTTTGTATTTCATATGACATTCAAAAGAAAAGAAAATTAGTCATAGTAAAATTGTTTATCACTGAATTGGTAATTAAGTCTTAGCTTATATTTCCTCTCTCCATACGTCCCTCCCTCTGCCTCTCTCTGTCTCTCTCTGTCTCTCCCTCTCTCTTTCTGAATTTTCACGGCTGTGGATATCTGATAACAGCCTCATTCTCATTTTACAGATATGGAAACTGAAGGTCCAGGAGTATAAGGGATTTATGATTTGTGCAAAGAGCACAGGGTTTTGAGGTGGAAAGATTTATTTAAATCACAGAGTGGCCTCTCACGAAGAAAACCAAGCATTTATAGTGGTGGGCAAGAGGGAGACGAGGTTGGTGTGATCAAATGATTGAAGCATGTGCACCATGATATCCAAGGGTCTGGGTTATCAGAAGAAAACATTTTGTTTTCTCCTTGTCGAGACAACAGATGTACATAAGGTTGACTCATATTTAAAAAGCCACTGGTGCACATTGATGGTATACAAATTCTTAATTGACTCTTATTCCATCCTGCAGTTGGAAGGCGTAGAAAGAAATGGACGGCAACGGAAAAAATGAATTTGTTCTTCATGGATATTCTAGTTTGCAGTAGCCCAAAACACCAGTTTTGTTTCAAAGTTCATCACCCAACAGTGATGTTAACTGACATCTGACTTTACTCTTACCTTTTATGGATGTATTTGACAGCATTTCCTCACTTTAAAAATAAAAGCTTGTTTGAAGTGAATAAGCTGCAGATTTTTTTTTTTTTTACATATATAACACTGAGTCAAATCTATCTTTGTACCTTTTCTATCTGTTTTGGCCCACCTTACTGTCATTGAAAGGAATCTCTTTAAACTATTTCGTAAGCCTGTTTTAAATTCTTTTATTGCAGCCTCAAATAAATTAAAATAGAAAGTTATAAACACTTTATGTCACGACGTAGATGGTGGTCTAGCCTCTACTTCATTTTTTTTTTAAATTTTTTGTTTATTGCAGCAACATTGGTTTATAACATTGTAAAAATTTCAGGTGTACATCATTGGACTTCTATTTCTGCATAGATTACATCATGTTCACCACCAAAATACTAATTACAACCCATCACCACACACGCGCCGAATTATCCCTTTCGCCCTCCTCCCTCCCCATTTCCCCTCTGGTAACCACCAATCCAATCTCCGTCCCTATGTGTTTGTTTATTGTTGTTATTATCTACTACTTAATGAAGGAAATCATGCGGTATTTGACCTTCTCCCTCTAACTTATTTCAATTTGCATTATACCCTCAATGTCCATCCATGATGTCACAAATGGCTGGATTTCATCGTTTCTTATGGCTGAGTAGTATTCCATTGTGTATATATACCACAGCTTCTTTATCCATTCGTCCCTTGATGGGCACTTAGGTTGCTTCCAAGT